>NC_053028.1:548358113-548468494 GCF_003073215.2 Triticum urartu | reverse complement strand
GCATATAACCACATCTAAACAGAGGCTAGATGAATTACTTATTACTAAACAGGAAAAAAAGAAAGGAACAAAAATAAAATTGGGTTGCCTCCCAACAAGCGCTATCGTTTAACGCCCCTAGCTAGGCATGATGATTTCAATGATGCTCACATAAAAGATAAGAATTGTAACATAAAGAGAGCATCATGAATAATATGACTAGCACATTTAAGTCTAAAATACTTCCTATGCATAGGGATTTTGTGAGCAAACAACTTGTGGGAACAATAATCAACTAGCATAGGAGGGCAATACAAGCATAACTTCAAAACTTTAAGCACATAGAGAGGAAACTTGATATTATTGCAATTCCTACAAGCATATATTCCTCCCTCATAATAATTTTCAGTAGCATCATGAATGAATTCAACAATATAACCAGCACCTAAAGCATTCTTTTCATGATATATAAGCATAAAAATTTTATTACTCTCCACATAAGCAAATTTCTTGTCATGAATAATAGTGGGAGCAAACTCAACAAAATAACTATCATGTGATTGAAAATTAAGATCAAGATGACAAGTTTCATGGTTATCATTATTATTTAAAGCATACGTGTCATCACAATAATCATCATAGATAGGAGGCATGCTTTCATCATAGTAAATTTGCTCATCAAAGCTTGGGGGGCAAAAAATATCATCTTCATCAAACATAGCTTCCCCAAGCTTGTGGCTTTGCATATCATTAGCATCATGGATATTCAAGGAATTCATACTAACAACATTGCAATCATGCTCATCATTCAAATATTTAGTGCCAAACATTTTATAGATTTCTTCTTCTAGCACTTGAGCACAATTATCCTTTCCATCATACTCACGAAAGATATTAAAAAGATGAAGCGTATGAGACAAACTCAATTCCATTTTTTTGTAGTTTTCTTTTATAAACTAAACTAGTGATAAAACAAGAAACGAAAAGACTCGATTGCAAGATCTAAAGATATACCTTCAAGCACTCACCTCCCTGACAACGGCGCCAGAAAAGAGCTTGATGTCTACTACACAACCTTCTTCTTGTAGACGTTGTTGGGCCTACAAGTGCAGAGGTTTGTAGGACAGTAGCAAATTTCCCTCAAGTGGATGACCTAAGGTTTATCAATCCGTAGGAGGAATAGGATGAAGATGGTCTCTCTCAAGCAACCCTGCAACCAAATAACAAAGAGTCTCTTGTGTACCCAACACACCCAATACCATGGTAAATTGTATAGGTGCACTAGTTCGGCGAAGAGATGGTGATACAAGTGGTATATGGATAGTAGATAAAGGTATTTGTAATCTGAAATTATAAAAACAGCAAGGTAACTAATGGTAAAAGTGAGCGTAAACGGTATTGCAATGATGGTAAACAAGGCCTAGGGTTCATACTTTCGCTAGTGCAAGTTCCCTCAACAATACTAACATAATTGGATCATAAAACTATCCCTCAACATGCAACAAAGAGTCACTCCAAAGTCACTAATAGCGAAGAACAAACGAAGAGATTATGGTAGGGTATGAAACCACCTCAAAGTTATTCATTCCAATCAATCCGGTGGGCTATTCCTATAAGTGTCACAAACAGACCTAGAGTTCATACTAGAATAACACCTTAAGACACAAATCAACCAAAACCCTAATGTCACCTAGATACTCCAATGTCACCTCAAGTATCCGTGGGTATGATTATACGATATGTGTCACACAATCTCAGATTCATCTATTCAACCAACACATAGAACCTCAAAGAGTGCCCCAAAGTTTCTACTGGAGAGTCATGACAAAAACGTGTGCCAACCCCTATGCATAGGTTCACGGGCGGAACCCGCAAGTTGATCACCAAAACATACATCAAGTGAATCACGTGATATCCCATTGTCACCACAGATATCCACGGCAAGACATACATCAAGTGTTCTCAAATCTTTAAAGACTCAATCCGATAAGATAACTTCAAAGGGGAAACTCAATTCATTACAAGAGAGTAGAGGGGGGAGAAAACATCATAGGATCCAACTATAATAGCAAAGCTCGCGATACATCAAGATCGTATCACCTCAAGAACACGAGAGAGAGAGAGAGATCAAATACATAGCTACTGGTACATACCCTCAGCCCCGAGGGAGAACTACTCCCTCCTCGTCATGGAGAGCACCGGGATGATGAAGATGGCCACCGGAGAAGGATTGCAACCTCCGGCAGGGTGCCGGAATGGGTCTATATTGGCTTTCGGTGGCGACGGAGGCTTCTAACGGCGGAACTCCCGATCTATTGTGTGTTCTGGAAGTTTTAGGGTATATGGAGTTATATAGGCAGAAGGAGCACGTCAGGGGAGCCACGAGGGCCCCACGAGGCAGGGGGCGCGCCCCCTACCCTCGTGAGCTCCTCCTTCCTTCCTTGACTTGGGGACCAAGTCCATCGGGTGGCTTTCGTTCCAAAAATAACATCTCTAGTTGATTTCGTTCCGTTTCGACTCCGTCTGATATTCCTTTTCTTTAAAACACTGAAATAGGCATAAAACAGCAAATCTGGGCTGGGCCTCCGGTTAATAGGTTAGTCCCGAAAGTAATATAAAAGTGGATAATAAAGCCCAATAATGCCCAAAACAGTAGATAATATAGCATGGAGCAATCAAAAATTATAGATACGTTGGAGACGTATCAGTCAACCAGTCCACATGCTGCTTTGTCAGCTCGTGTTCTGTATCTTCGTGTGCTGGCCCATGTGGCAGTGGGTGAAAATAAGTAAACTAGAGGCCCATCTGACACGCGGTGAAGTAAACAAAGTTGAAACCACTTGGGTAGCACCCCGCACGCTAGTAAATTGAGGGCGCATTGAGGACACACTTCTTCCGCGTGGAGGACACACTCGCGCACAATTCACCACTGCGCGGCGGCATGCACAGAAGGACGCACTCGCGCACACCCAGCACACAACACACACTAGCACACGTGTACACCGGCATCGCCGCCGGTTGAGATGGATGGTGAGGCAGCCAACAAGCGGAGGCGGCTCGAGCCAAAACCGCATCCGGCGAGCCTGGACTTCATCAGCAGCCTCCCCGATGACATGGTGCTCATCATCATCGGCCTCCTCCCCACCAAATCTACCATGCGGACCGCCCTGCTCTCTGGGCAGTGGCGCCCCCTCTGGCATCGCGTCCCCCTCAACCTCACCGTCGACAGCTGCATCTGCGACGGGGATTGCAAACGCATGGCCGCAGTCTCCAAGATCCTTTCATCACACCCTGGGCTAGCCAGACGCCTTGACATCCGCATGTTCAGTACCAACTGCAAGGTCCGACCCAAATTCGACGAGTGGTTCTTATCCCCCGTCCTAGATCAGCTCGAGGAGCTCAGCTTTGAAGCTGGACGATGTCGCTCTCTGCCACCGTCCACGCTCCGCTTCGCGCCAATGCTGCGCCGCACCAGCTTCAGCTCCTGCTATCTTCCCCAGATTAATGCCGCGCCCGCCCTTCTTCTCCTTCAACTCAAGCAGCTCGACCTCTTCAACGTTGTCATCTCGAAGAAGGCTATGGAGCACCTGCTCCGCAGCTGTATTGCGCTCGAGTACCTTCGTCTTGAGCAGATCCACGGGTTCATTAGCCTCCACATCGCCTCGATGAATCTCTGATGGATTTATGTGTCTTGCTGGCCCTGCAACAAGACATCAATTGGGAAGCGATCACTCCAGCTGTTCCACGTTATGGTCATTGAGAATGCGCCTTTCCTTGAGAGATTGCTTGTATCAGATCTAGAAGGTCCAACAAAAATCAGGGTCATTGACGCGCCGAAATTGACAGCATTGGTGCACTCATCTGCCAAATTCTCCGAACTCTTTATTGGATCCGTAATCGTTCAGGTACAGCACTCATCTTCTTCTCCGTCTTCTTGAAATTCACATTTTTAAATTTCTTCTTGATGTATTTACGACCGTATTTCAGAAAATGATTCCCACAAGCTTGACCCAGTCTATGCGCATAGTGAAGATCTTGGCAATAAAATCTATCGGCCCCAATCTGGATCAAGTTATTGGATTCCTTACATGCTTTCCGTGCACGGAGAAGCTACTCATCGAGGTGAAACTTCTTTCCTATTAGTAAACGGTAATCACAACGTAGCTCAAATTTTTCGTAATTTTCCCAAATTACTATTACAAGTGTAGTGTTCAAAACTGCATCTACGCACTGCACCGAAAGAAATATTTTTAGTATTTTTCTCACATGATCACCTGCATCGTTTTGTTGTTGCACTACTATAGTAGCCTAGGATAGTCATAGTGGAAAGTAACTTAGACTACTCCAGTAACTCTATGGTTACCCTAAGAGCAAGTACTACCTCCGTCCTGGTTTACTCTTCCTATTTTGTAGTATCAAAATTTGACCATAGATTTAACTGACAAAATGTTAATGCATGTCACTAAGAACTATATCGTTGGATTCGTATTTGAACATAATTTCAAATGGTGTAATTTTTAGTGACATGCATTGGCATTTTCTTACATAAATATATGGTCAAAATTTTATACTAAATAAGAGGTAGTACAAAAGTGGGCTATAACGCCCCTCCACTATGTAGGCCAAAACACGTGCCAAATTCACTTGTGATGCATTTGGCATCAATGCTCCTCCATTGCTCACCTAGTGCCCCAATCTGGATCACCTACTTTGCTCCAGTGCCAAATTAACTCACGCAATGAAAAAACACTTGCGTGGGAGAGAGAGAGAGGACCGAGGCAATAAAAAACACTTGTTTGGGAGAGTGAGAGGCTGGTGTAGTTGGTTTGATTGATTTGTTTATACATGTGGGTCTGTGTGCATAGCGGTGACAACTCTCTCACATCGCGAGAGCGGTGCCAAAATCTTTTGATTTGACATCGATGCGTATTATGGCATCGGCCACATAGTGGAAGGCAACAAATGCCCAAGCTCTTCACATACTCCTAGCTAAATGAGAGGAAAGAGAAAGAGAGAGAGAGTGAAAAAATATCACTAGCCAGCCAACCCTATCATATGAGCGAATGATATTGGTACCTCTTGATGACACGGCAATCTTATATAGCCAGCTCCTCTAATATGTTCTCTTCTTTTGCACATAAAAAAAGACCCGAAAGTAAAAAATGTGCTGCACTATAACAATCTCATCGAATGCCTTGATCTCCATCTTACAGAAATTGATTTGATCGACTACCGAGGCAGCACATCTAAGATTAAATTGGCCAGGTTCTTTGTTCGGGAGGCAAGTGTGCTCAAGGTAATGGGGTTTGGCGTTCTCTGGCGCAACAATGAATGGTGTGCTGATCACCGCAAGCGTCTAAGCCTAAATGACAAAGTCTCCGCAGAAGCTGAATTTGTTTTTGAAACATCAAGTGGCCAGAGACTCGAAAACTTATTTGCCCATTAATGACTTGTCAGGGCGGTGTATTTTAGTTTGTATGATAATGTTGCATCCACCTAAAGTAACGAAAGTTCTTACGTAAACTTCCTAGTAATTCCCTCTTCGCAGGTGCAACATTACTTCTAACATTTGTAATATCAGTTTGAAACTTGTAATATTGCTGTGTCCTATTCCTGCGTTTTCAAAATCCTGCGAATCAAACAGGTCCTGAGTTGGTGATGATGTTGTGCCTGCCATCATTCACCAATAGCCGTCGGATCTAGATCTGACGCATACAAACCAAACTTCTCCAGTTTTGCAAAAATATACCCACACTTGTTCTTTATTTACAAATAACTCCTTTTATCTCACAATCAGCCTTATCTCCTCCCCACCACATCTAGAAGGCCATGGAAAAATCTGGCGTGATGGCCGCTGCCGGCGCCGTCCACCCCCCAATCTTGGTGTTCCGTGCAATGCACGGGCATCTACGCATGGGAAATTATGTCGAACACGGCTAGTTGTAAGCAGGCTAGGTCTACAGCCATGATGATAGTGACTGCAGACGGTGAGGCTGACTATGGTATGCCAAACACGGCGCCTATACTCAGGTGTCATCTCCGGCGTAGTGTCTTGTCACTTCACTGTGAGGAGCAACACGTAATAATTTGACCAACGGGTAGTACAGTGCTACTACATTGGTACTACTACTACTAGTAGTACTAGCACCACCGTCTGGATTTAGTAGTACTACCACGTCCATCTGGATTTCGTATTTGACTAGCAATATCTAGTAATGCATGTCACAAAAAATGTACTACTCCCTCTGTAAATAAATACATGGTGTATTGTTTTATTCCTATCGGCGAGGTAACTTAATGTCTTTTTGCTACTTAATAGGAATACATGCAATGAACTAACCACTACATGTGATGTTTGCTAGTCTCAAGTCATTGAAAGCATGCACGGGCACGGAGGGGGATACAGCTTCATTGACTTACTGCACCTGCCTTTGGGTGTATGACACATGGGCCCAACGGGTGGCTGGCCAACCAATCATACAGCCAAAGGCAGGTGTAGTAGAGGGGCTAGGAGTAGATGGCCAACACACACGTGAATTCAACGCAGTCTGCACTTCTCATATAAAGGCTCCCGCTAGTCCAATCTACGAAATCCTATGCACCTACGCACCCAAGGGCAAGAGTGATCACTCCAATTGCAAGATCGGTTGACTAGAAGCTAGACCCATGGAGGCGATGAGCGCAAGCATCAGCCGGCTGTGCCAGATGGTCCACGACGCCGGCCTGCGGCCCAGCACCGAGGAACGTTTCTAGATAGTGCTTGAGGCCACCAAGGCGAGGGGCCACTTGGACGACAGCTTCGTCTCCTTGTTCGACGAGGTCCTCGTCGGCTTCCTCGACAAGTTTACCGTCGTTAAGAAGCTCGCGGACGACCTTGACGTACGCCTCCAGCCCACGCGCCCAGGCTCTGCGATGCCTGCCACCCTCAACGGCCTCTATGGTGACAACCTCTTCGACGCACTGGTGGCCCTACGACTGCCTGCCGTCGCATCGGAGAATGTCCACCTCGTGGTCGCGCTCACCGCGCAGCGCCTGGCGCAGCAAGACACCATCGACATAATCACCCACGTCTATGCGCAAATCATCCACAAGGACTACTACATGCAAGAGAAGGACGATAGGACGCTGGCTTTCTTGGACCGCAGGGCAACCTTGGACGGCATTGTTGAGAAGCACATTGAGCTTGCCGCCAACGCCGCTGCTCCTCACACGTCGGTTGTGACCCGGTGCACTAGGACGTGAGGATGTCGTTGATGGATCCGTATGTATCTTTATCTTTCCGTCAAATCCATGTAGTAGTATATGGTACTACTAGTAATTATCTTACCTTTCGCATCAACTTCATAATTTTCCTACGTACTCCATGCATGAACCGCGCCAGAACCAAACTTCTCATTACTCTAGGGAAAATCGTTATTTCTATCTATCGGTCACCCCATGGAGCAGAACCAAATTTTACAAGTTACAAGTTCAAAAGGAAAAGCCTGCCGTGTTCACGTCGCACCTCCACACGTTTTGTCTGGTACGCCGCTCAAGGGGGAATGCGTGTTGTGTTGCATTTTCACTTACAAGTGGGACCGCAGTTGAGCAAACCGACTATCGGCAAACCCCCACCCCGCCCATCGCGCGATGGCTGAGAAAACAGGAGGGAGAAGAGATGGCTGTAGCTAGCACGGACTCCAAGAAAATTGGTGTCGGATGGGACTCATGTGGGTGGCATGTGCCGTACTGCTAGACATGAATGCTAGTTATGGCCCATGCCACCCCACTATATCGAGGTGCTGGTTATGTAGAACAAATTTCCTGGAGTCCGTGCTCAGCCCTCCTCTATCTCTCTTCTCAGCCAGCCAGCAGACGCGCGAAACCCATCGTCTGTTCGCTCATACTAGTTGACCAGTTGCGCCAAATGGCGCAGAGACCCGCGAAAGCCATGTTGTCGACGAAAATAGTTTCATTTTGCAAGAACATATGGCGTAGAGACTCGCTGAATCCATGTGCGCTTTGAATTTTTTTTCCATGATATAGTTGGTTTAGTTGTGGGCAAGGACATATGATAAGAAAATTTACCCCTTTAATAAAAAAAGAATGGAGACTATTGTCTATAATGAGATGTACACACACATTTTAATTTATCTCTGAGCCAAATGGCGTAAAGTCTGATTTGGTACCACGGGCACGTTGAAAATATTTGTATTTTTTCAATAACTTTATGTTTGAGCAAGCGCAAAGACCATGTAAAACCCAAAGTGTTTTCAAAATATTTGACTTGGATAGTAGAAGTAGTAGGTTTTAGCAGCTAGTTAGGGTAGCATGCATATTTTGTTATTTTATTCAGGCAACATAGAGCCAAATGGCGCAAGGTATATGACATACAACTTTACCACGTAGATGCGATGCAATATCTTCCCTGACTTAATTATGTTCAAACACATTAGGAGATCAAACCCATAATTGTTGTCACCTCCCTGAATTAAAACCCAAAACACCCAACATGGCCTTTCACAACAGGAAAAATTATTAGCACAAACAGAGTTCAGATGTTACATGTTACATAAGACTTTAGCTTGAGCAAGTGATATAGGTATATAAATTTCCTACTTTTAATCACAGCAGCAAACAAGAACCTTTAGGGCAAACTCCCTTAGGCTGTGTTCGGTTCACAGGGAATTGAAGAGGTTTGGCAGGGATTGAGGGGGGGATTAGATCTCCTACAAGTCAAATCCCCTCCAATCCCTGTGGGAAGAGGTGTAACCGAACAAAGCTTTATGCAGAGTTGTCCTCTCATCTGTTTCAAAATTCAACTTGTGCACACTGGCACTGAAACATTTTATCAATGCACAATAAAATATTGAACACACACAATAGTCTAATTGGGAATCCAAATGATTTACTTTCACACATCAGCATACACTAAAATCATAGAAAATTTATTCTTCCCGGAAATGAAAACTAACATCAACAAGTCACATGCTCCACCCGCCCTTTGGACTGCTCTTCTCCTCATGCCTCCTCTTCAATCACTCACCATATTAATAACACCTGAATAAGAAAAACCACTTATGAATTATACTGGCATGCAAAATATTGTATACTGTGAAGCATAGCAATGCCAATAAGTAAGATGTGCACTCTCATATATATAATAATGGTCTACTATAAACCCATATATTTTCTATCAAAAGTTTCTTTTTTGTGAACTATACTGTCTATAAAAGATGGTCAAATGGTTACAAACTGACATGTAAACAACAAACACAACCTATAGCCAGTAACCAATTAGCAAAGCCCTATTTTTTTGCAAGGCCAACATCACGGCAGCCATCACTCATGGCCTGCCTTGGAGGCACGACATGAAGGTTGCCAAAGGTCAGCGCTACTGTGGGTGTTTCTATTCACATCATCAATAGATTATGTATGCACCTAGGTAATTCCAAGTTTTCATTTAGATGTATCCTCTTCAAAGGATATGGGCTACACGGTAGCCTGGACAGGAAGCTGCAGCCTAAGACAACCTAAATCAGCAAATATAGAAATTACCCTGCAGTTCTAAAGATCTGAAATACAACCGCACAGACAAAATTTTGCTGCGAAAGAACCATACGTGTATATACAATAGCGTGTTGTTGATTCCACAAAGCAAATTTAACATCAACTAAGGTGATGCTTTCGTTGTGCATGAACTCATACACAATCATGTTCTTCTTGTCTTGCTGACTGTAAGCAGTGAATGTTACCAGGTTCCAATGATGTATTCCAGAAAGCAATGCTACCTAAAACAAGTAGACCTGCACAACAGACTTCATGTAAGCCAGCCAACTCATCAGGACAATGTCGGTAAGAAAAGAAATGCATGAGCATATGGTACATTATAATGCAACGATGCAATCATAGGATGATATGGCTGTTCAGTAGACCATTACAACAGACCACAAGAGGGGATGTGCAGATACAGAATGCAAAGGAAATTTCAAAAGGCAAACATCATGAACTGAAATTGCAGAAACATAAAAGAAGGATTGCTGCTAATCTAAGATAGTGAGGAAACAATTGTCACATTAATAGGTCATTGGATTTAGAAAAAACAGAATGGCCAAACATATCACGATCTTTTTCCACAACAGGACCAAGCCATACCATAAATGCAGAAACAAGTAAACACATGAGAAGGTGCACATAAATTTAACTACTTGGCATAAAATAAGACAAGTTCATCATCTAACAACAAGAGCCTACACTGGTATATAATTATAGAAGATATTATGTATGCAGATATGATAATATATAACCCTATTCAATTATTCCATTTGATGTGATGCTAAGAAGCACACATAGAGCTGTCTATTTCTTTTCTCAAAGAAAATAACACCAGGATTATTTTCAGTAAGAAGTGCACACGACAATCACGCCTCAGTTGACAAATAATAAAGGATTACTCATAAAATAAAATAAACGACTCAAAGGGCATTGCATATTTGTATTGTGAAAAAATCCACAGCTCCTTGAAAGAAGACCCTTCTACATAGTAACCAAGCAAGCTTACGAAGGTCTTGTGATTTAATTTGAAAAGCCTATTATGTGGAAGTAAAATCATTCTAATAACTCTATGGAGCTGCAAAGATATACTCCAAACAATGATGAGATACAGTGACAATTCTGGTACAGAGCATAATGTTCATGAGATACATACAGCGAAAATTGTGGTATGGGAATGGCCAATTAGGATCCCTGATCTTTAACATATACCTAATATCCAAACTTTCAACTATCATGGACTGATGCATATGTGTATGTAGTTAGCTGCACATATAGTATATTCCTTCATTTGAAAACACTTGTCCTTTTAACCTCTCAAGTTTTAGTTAATTAATCAGTCACATATAATTGTCAGTATATATACATACATGCATGGATCGATCCATGCTTGCATGCATTACGCAGATAGAAGTACGTGAACATACTCTAGGACATGGCATCGTGCTTGCTTCTGTCAGGAGGGACGATTCCCGGAGCAGTCGAGCAGCTACAGCAAGCTCCTCTGTCGTCGCTTTCACATCCTCCATGTACACTTATGTCAAGAACAAAAGGCACAAATCATAAGCTTCTTAACTAACATTTGGCATCTCGTACTGCTAGTGCTAAGAAAACACACCTGAAAGCTATCGTACTCCCCTGAGCACTCCTCCTTGTGCATTTACAAACAGCTAGTGTTCGCATCTCCAATCTCAAAGGAAAATCGAGATAATTAGAGAGAGAGAGAGAGAGAGAGATTTTGTAGGGGACTCACACGCACACTTAGGTGTCAAGAATTTCTATGAATTGGACATAAAACATTTATATATTTGCGCAGTATGGCATAAAAAGGACACTGAATAGAACAAGAACATGTGTTTTTCTTACAGTTTGCAACGCTCATTATGCACTATAAAAACAGTGTGCAAGCCATTGACCATAGCAACAGCAGCTACTTGAATTTTTATCTTAGTAAATGAAATATAGTGAATTGAATGAAGTGAAGCCCTCGGCTAGATCAACAAACCATTTTGTAAAGAAAATGTAAAGGAAGATACCTACAAAACATGGCTTGAACTGAACACTGTGCATTTACTCAAGCTGAAGATAGTTGCATAGTAACCAAACACTGGACTACTAATCCTTGTTCGACTTTTCCTTATCAGTTGTCCTTAAAATGGTTGCTTCACCATATAAAACTATTAAGTTTTCATTATCTTCACAACTATATCTATCTTCTGCATTTGGTGACTTACAGACAATAAAAGATTAAGAGGGGAAAAAATCAACAAAGCATGGGAAAAACTCACAAAATTATGCAAACACGTCTTTAGATTTAACAAGGGATGTAGGTTTGGATTAATTAAGGACATGAACAGTCACCACGTTGTTGAAAGATCTAAAGAAAATAATTGCTGAGAAAATGAAATGCTTCCAGGATTTCATACAGAACTGTTTGCTAGTGCTATGTGGGTCGTGATGCTCACATAGGCATGTTTATCGCTTTGGGATAAGAAGTGTATTCAGCCCAGGGAAATATTTTGGCAAGGATATTGATCTGCAAATTTGAGGTAGAAAAATGTTTATTTTCCTAGGTACTGCCTCGCAAGTGGTCTACAATTCAGTGAATAAAGAAATGTAGATCAAACATGAGATCCTAATGACAGACACCACGAATTATATTGAACGAAATAACATTCTATTCTTGGTTGAAATTAGCAAGGAAGTAGTACGTACCTTAGAAAGGTCTCCTCGGCCTGAGGGCACACAAGTAAGGTGGCCCCTGAAAAAGAGGAGTTCATGCTCCATGCATCCGTCCAGTATCTCCGTCTAGTATCCTTTATTTGTTGTTTACTATTTTGTCCCCATACTTGTACATGGTATTCAATCATAGCTTGTCATGTAGCTTGCAGTTGGATTTGATGACGCGTGTTTAGGGAGACCCTACCGACAGACACCACCTATTATATTGAGAAATGTCAGGATTCTTTTTAGAATCATGTAACCATGGATGTTCTACTGATGCAATCAACAATGCCACAAAATAAATAGTGAAATCGTCTGATGCAATTATTAAAAACCTGCAAGTTAATTATCAATTGGTCATGGCTATGGCATAAAAAACATACCCCAATGTAAGATTGAATTCACCATTGTGAGAGAGAGAGAAAACATTCTGCATGCTATTACACAATGGGAAAGGTAACATCACTAATGCTCACCGAGTACGTGTGTTGTAGTAAACCGTGTGATTGGATCTGGATCCAGCGTCTGTCGAACAAAGTCTTTAGCAGGCTCAGATACTCCAGGCCTTGGGTCTCTTTTGAAATCTACCATAGAGCACATAATTGCTTGTGCTACTCCCTGTTCAGAATCTGCACAACATCACAACAATTTGTAAGGTGATTTATAATTTCTTCACAACATATATTCTGTCCAATCAAGGAAAGTAAGTACCTTCCAAAAATGTTTGCACACCACAAAGAAGTATGTAAAGTATAACTCCTACAATCCAGACATCAATTTCAGGGCCACACTTGTGCTTTAATACCTCTGGGAGCATGTAGTATGGACTGGCTACAATTTTAGTAAACCGCTCACCTGCACACAGAAGCCTTCATCTGTGAGAAGAATTTATGCAAACACATGCTGTGCGACTTGTTCTACTGATCAAAGAGAAGCAGCAAAAGAGGAGAAAATTCAGCAACCTGCAAGCTGAAGATGACCAGAAACGGATACCACATGGACGCCTCTTCCGCCACGCACTGCTTCCCTCTTTCTCAGCCAGATTCGGGTGTCCACTGTTCATCCACCATTGTTTCTCCCATCATCCCTGTTGCCGGCTCCATTTTATGCTCTGCTGCACGGCCTTGTCATTTTGTCAAACGCATAGTACAGAAACTAAATATCATGTAGAAGCATATATAGATTCAAAGCAAAACTAACCTTGGATTGGAAATCCCGAAGGAGGAAGTATGGAAGGCACCTGACTGAAGTGGCCCGTGGGCATCGGCGGTGTTGGCTCTGTCTTCCCCATCTTCCTCGCCGTGGATCACTCAGCTAGCTCCAAAGAAGAGGAGATGGTGAGAAGAGAAGGGAAGGAGGAGGGGGCGCATTGGTGGTCGAGAGCAGGAGAGGAGGAGAGATGTGAATGGATGAATGACTAATGTCGGCCGATGACCATCTCCCATCCGCCGCTGCACCTCCCTCTCCTCTTTCCTCTCTCCTTCTCCTGCCTCTCCTTCCTTCTCTGTTCTCTCTCCGTCATATTCCTTCTCTCCTTCAAGGACATGTCCATGGCCCCGTCATCCATGAGGTAACCATGGCATGGTGGAGCAGAGGCACCGCGTGACGCGAGAGAAGAGGGAGTCAAGGGCGCAGATCTGGTCGACGGAGTGGCGGGGGCAATAGCCGACCCGAGGACCTTGCCAGGCGCTGGATCTCGGCGGCGGCAAATCTCCTGGTGCTGTGGCTGGTGATGAGGGAGGAGGGAGATGGTGCGACGGTGTGGCGAGGGAGTGAGGAGGAGGGAGGGGTGTGGCGGCTGGAGACTGGGGGCTAGGGTTCACGCCCACGCCCAACCACAGGCCCGCACGTCGCCAGTGCGGCACACGAGGAGCCAATTGGCACCGGTGAAAGGCTCACCCAGCCAATAGACATCTGAAACGAGCCCACCCGTCACTGGGCATTCAAAGCACTACGCGGTGAAAACAATTGATTACCAGCTAGTGAAAATCTGACAGCTGAAACGACCTAGTTGACCAGATCTAACGGCCACGAATAGCCCATCATGAGGGACAGCCATGGGAGCGAGTTGGCTAGCCTCTGTATAGTTTTAAATGCGGTCCCACATGTCAGTGAAAACGCAAGAGGACCCATTGAACCTGCACATCTTTCACCTCGATGTGCTGGTGATGGAAAAAAAATCCAATAAAGATCTTCGGTGGCCGCTTTTGGAGTTACTCAAGAGTAGTAAGATTCTATTTACAGTTTAACCCAAGATGCACATCACGTGGCTTCACCTACCACTCTATTTTCTTGCATGACACGACCTGGATGCTGGATGTCCCACGTGTCGGCAAAAGGAGGAAGAACTCGACCAAATCTTCGGCTGTGCTCTCGGATTAGACTAGTTGTGCTAACTTAAAATTTTATTGTGTAGAATGGATGCAAGTTTTGGTATTGGGAAGAAGAGTACAACGATATATTGATAGAGCACAATTTAGTAGATGTTCTAGCACTTTTAGCTAGCATAGAGGCTTAGAGATGAGACTAGTTCACTTGTTGATAGAATAGAGGCTAGACACGTCTACTTCTTTACACTCGAAGAAAAAAGAAGCACGTAGGATCGAGCCTCCACAGATCAACAATGAATGTATCGAGAAGGCACTAATCCAACTTACAGGAGCAGTTATGGAAGTTGGATATCTTCTGAAATGTATTCTTGTGGTTCTTGTTTTCTACTCAAAAATTTGGTGATGTATTTCCATGTACCAAAAAAACAATGATGAAAAAAGATATGTGTTTGCAAAGAAAAATGTACACGGCCGGGATGCATCCGCGCGTTCGGCGCGTGGCCACCGCATCCGAGAAATGGCCCGGACACGACCCCATTGCCCTACCCAAACGAACAGAATCTGGGAAAAACGGAGGTACGTTTAAGGTCGTGCGTTGGAGTTGGCCTTACAAGTGGGACCGCTGTTGAGGAAACCGACTATCGGCAAACCCCCACCTCGCCCGCCGCGCGATGGCTGAGTTGGAGAAACGACGAGGTTGAAGAGATTGCTCTAGCACGAACTCCAACAAATATGGTGTTAGATGGAAGTCGTGCTGGTGGCGTGTGACGTACTCCTGGACGTGAATGCTTGTTCTGGCCCATGCCACCCTACTACTCCTACTACTTATAGTAGTAGTACCGAGGATTCGAGGTGCTGGTTACGTACAGTGAACACATTAACATATGGCCCACCTCACACTATGGCCAAATTTCCCGGAGTCTGTGCTAGGTTAAAAAGTGTTCTTTGTGAGGATGGGTGGCTGGTCTCAAGTTTAAAACTTGTTGTATTACGTACGTAGACGTAGAGATAGTGCAGCATGTGAAGCTAGTACAAATAGTGTACTATTGTTGATTGGCCTCATCCGATAACCTATTGCAATGCACATACAATTATGTATTCGGAAAATATTTTTTTGCCTCGTCGCAGCACCCACTCAGAGAAGCGACTCGAAAGCCATTCATAAATTTAGTAAATTTATCACAGGAATATCATTTTATTACATACAACAGTTCATCAACCCACAACGACAATGAGGATACATTATAAATACTAAAGTTTTCATCACACAACAAATAACAAGCAATGAAATGAACTTCAACTCAACCAATCCTCGGCGTTGGAAATGCTTGCTTTGAACCACAAGTGATTCTATGGGAATGGCCAGCTACTGTCAATCTCGAGACCAACGCAGGACTGATCATCCAGGCTGAAGCGACCTACTATATCACGACCATGGTAGGGAACCACCGCAATATCCGACGTATAGATATAGTTGCTTCTCATAAATGGTAGTAATGTTGTGTCAACAGCAGTTGGATCACCTTTCACCATCATTGGATAGTTTTGTCCAAGGAAGAGCGAGTTTGCTCCAAGACTATCAATACGGTACCAGGGAGAAGGTGTTGGCGCTAGCACAGTAGTATCCATCCCGAATACCATACAACGGGTGTTGGAATAGGTCCGGAGAGTGCGACCATGGGATACAACACCTACTTCCTTAGTAGTAATGTAGGATCGAAAGTATGTCTAGAGGGGGGTGATTAGACTACTTGACCAAATAAAAGCTTAACCTTTTCCCAATTTTTAGTTCTTGGCAGATTTTAGCTAATTTAGGACAAGTCAAGCAATCATCACATAATTCAAGCAAGCATGCAAAGAGTATATAGGCAGCGGAAAGTAAAGCATGCAACTTGCAAGAATGTAAAGGGAAGGGTTTGGAGATTTCGAACGCAATTGGAGACACGGATGTTTTTCCCGTGGTTCGGATAGGTGGTACTATCCAACATCCACGTTGATGGAGACTTTAACCCACGAAGGGTAACGGTTGCGCGAGTCCACACAGGGCTCCACCCAAGGGTAACGGTTGCGCGAGTCCACACAGGGCTCCACCCACGAAGGGTCCACGAAGAAGCAACCACCCACAAAGGGTCCACGAAGAAGCAACCTTGTCTATCCCACCATGGCCATCGCCCACGAAGGACTTGCCTCACTAGCGGTAGATCTTCACGAAGTAGGCGATCTCCTTGCCCTTACAAACTCCTTGGTTCAACTCCACAATCTTGTCGGAGGCTCCCAAGTAACACCTAGCCAATCTAGGAGACACCACTCTCCAAGAAGTAACAAATGGTGTGTAGGTAATGAACTCCTTGCTCTTGTGCTTCAAACGATAGTCTCCCCAACACTCAACTCTCTCTCATAGGATTTGGATTTGGTGGAAAGAAGATTTGAGTGGAAAGCAACTTGGGAAGGCTAGAGATCAAGATTCATATGGTAGGAATGGAATGTCTTGATCTCAACACATGAGTAGGTGGTTTTCTCTCAGAACATATGAGTAGGAATGGTGTGTGTGTTCTGATGGCTCTCTCTCCGAATGAGAAGGAGGTGGAGGGGTATATATAGCCTCCACACAAAATCCAACCGTTACAGACAATTTACCAATCTCGGTGGGACCGAATCATAAAACTCGATCTGACCGAAATAGTAAACCTAGTGACCGTTAGGAATTTCGGTGGGACTGACATGCAACTCGGTAGGACCGATTCGGTTAGGGTTTGGGCATAACGTAATCTCGGTGAGACCGATTACACAAACTCGGTGAGACCGAATTTGGTAATTAGCTAACCAGAGAGTTGGTCAGGCAAACTCGGTGGGACCGATTTGCTCTTTCGGTGAGACCGAGTGGAACTCGGTGAGACCGAAAGTTACAAAGGGGAAACACTGAGTTTACATTGCAATCTCGGTGGGACCGATTCGCTCTTTCGGTGGGACCGAAAAGTTACAAAAGGGAAACAGAGAGTTTGCAACCCCATCTCGGTGAGACCGAGATCCTTATCGGTAGGACCGAATTGCTAGGGTTTGGCAGTGGCTAATGACAAGTGAAACTCGGTGGCGCCGGATAGGAAGAATCGGTAGGACCGAGTTTGGCTTAGAGTTTAGGTCATATGTGGATATGGGAAAGTAGTTGAGGATTTTGGAGCATATCACTAAGCACATGAAGCAAGAGGCTCATTAAGCAACACCTCATCCCTCCTTAATAGTATTGGCTTTTCCTAAAGACTCAATGTGATCTTGGATCACTAAAATATAAAATGAAGAGTCTTGAGCTTTTGAGCTTGAGCCAATCCTTTGTCCTTAGCATTTTGAGGGTTCCACTTTCACATCCATGCCATGCCAATCATTGAGCTTTCCTGAAATAATTATCTTGGAATAGTATTAGCTCAATGAGCTATATGTTGTTATGAATTACCAAAACCACCTAGGGATAGTTGCACTTTCAATCTCCCCCTTTTTGGTAATTGATGACAACATATAGATCAAAGCTTCGACAAATGATAATAAGCATGAAATATATCGTCGCTTTGAGAAGTATGTGATAAGTAAGAGCTCCCCCTAAATTTGTGCATGTTTAAAATTTGCTTTGGACTGCAAATGCACAAAGAGTTAGAGTCATGGGTTACTCTTCCATGTCACATACATCTTGGTGGAGCGCTCAAAATGATAAGAATGAAATACATGCACTCATCACCAAGAATAGTGAATGATCACATAAGATAGGATAAGATAATAGCATTAAGCAAGCATTAAGTGTAGCTTATGATCAAACACATGATCATCAATGTCTCACAAATAATGACGTAGTATCAAGCACTCAAAAGCAAAAAAGGTTCGAAAAACTACCAAATAAAGCAAGAGAGAAAAGCAACACTCTCTCTCTCGAAGCCTATGATCTATACATCTTCTCCCCCTTTGGCAACAAATTACCAAAAAGTTCCTAGAAAATGCATAGCACTAGATCGACGCTCAGGCTTGATCTTCAGGTAGTGGTGGAGTCCGGATCACTCCAAGGACGAAGGCTTCTGTAGATGCTGAAGTAGTCGCTGGAGTTGGAGCTGAAGTAGACGCTGGAGCTGAGGCTGTAGCTGGTGCTGAAGTGGTGGCTCTGGTGTCAGCAACTGGCACGGCAGACGACCTCGGGCCTCGTGGCACTCTAGAAAAAGCATGAGTCGTGGTCCTGCCTCTCCTCTCATTCATGTCCTCCTGGAGCTGCTCCACTGCAGACTGAACTTCCGTTACTTTGACATCCAAGTCATAGAACTTCTGTTCCATGATTCTCTCTAGGCTCTGCTGATTCTTAGTGAGGGTGGCCAGACTTTGCTCAATTCTCAGCGTGGATGCAATCAAGTAACCGAGCTGCTCTTGTTTGGTCTTCAAGAAGTACTCAGATGCCTCCTCTTGAGTAGGCATCTTGGCAGCTTTCTCCTTCCTCGCCTTCTCCTTCTTTGCAAATGCTTGAGCAGATGATGGCTCGTTCTCAGTCATCACAACTTCATTGTCCTCGAAATCTGGACAGATGGGCAGGTGTTCCTTATCCAACAAATATACGCCCGTGCCCATCTTGGAGTTGATGAGCTCCTGAATCTGAGGGGCATATCCACAACTCCTCTTCTGATCTGCCGCAGTCCTCTTAATTGTTTCCACTATGAGGCTCATGACTTTGAATTTTTGAGGCACGTCAAAGACATGAAGCAAATTGATCGCGTGACCTCTGATCATCTTGTGATCTCCAGACTTGGGCAGAAGGGTGTGCCTAAGGATCCAGTTGATCGTAGGCAATCCTGATAGCAGATAATGCACTGAGCCAAACTTGAATGTGTCAAGAGCTTCATTGGGAATTTCCTTGTACATATTTGACATGGAGTTATGGTCCATCTTCTTCTTGGCATAGATATCCAAGTCCTCATCTTGCTCTTCTGGGGCATTAATGATCTGTGCCCACTCAGCCACTGTAGATTTGGTACCTTTTACCCTCAGACATCCATGTGATCCGCCCATCTGGATAAAAGTGTGCCGTGGAGTAGAACTGCATGATAAGTTCCTCGTTCCACTTTGTGAGCTTCTGCCCAACAAAGTCAGCTACTCCACAAGCACTAAAGCTGTCAAATACTCCTGGGTAGTACTCCTCATTCTCCTTGATATATGTCCAATCAACCCATCGCATATCACAGACAATGGGCTTCTTATCTAGCAGCACAGTCTCATAGAAATCCTGCTGCTCCTTGGTGTGAAACCTGTAGTCTACGGCAGTCCTTCTCCTAGAAGCATATGGATCTGCTTCTCTCCACTTCCTGAGCCCTGAGTCTCTCCTGAGCTTCATATCCTCAGCCACAGGATGAGCATCGTTGTGGTCTGGGATCTTGGGCTTGAGCTTCCTTAGGACATTTTCTTCCTCATCCTCAGCAACAGTCTCAGGCACTGGGGCCTTGTTCTTCTCAGCTGCAGGAATGCTCCGTGTGTTCCTCTTGGGCTTTGGCTTTGGAGCTAGCTTGGCCTTGGAAGCAGCTCCCCCTGATTTTATGGCATCTCCCATTAGCTCGGGTGCCTTGGGCGCTGGTGAAGCTGCCTCTTCTTCTTCTTCTTCCTCTTCCATGATGGAAGCTTTGCCAAGTACCCTAGCCACAGTCTTCTTCACCCTCTCCTTTCTCTTCTTGCCTTCTGCAGCAACTGGCTCTTGGGGAGTGGGCTTCTCAGTTGAGGCTCTTGCCTTTGACATGGGCTGCCTGCCTACTGGCCTTTTGATTTTCAGCCCTGGCTTTGTGCCTTGAGCTGGCTCAACTCTCTTGGAAGTGGCCTCTTCCTCTGCCACATAGTCCTCATCTTCAGAGTCTGAAGTTTTCTTCTTCCTTTGTCTCGTGGCAGCCTTTGGCAAATTGCTAGGAGTGCTCTTGCTGCCTTCATCAGATGAACTGGAGGGACTAGTGCCCTCACTCATGACCACTTGCTGCTCTGACAGATTCTGGCTATCACTCTGGTCTGACATGCTGTAAACTGACTGCTGACCCTGTGAGTAGATTATAGAAGAGATAGAGTGGATGAGCATCACAAAATGCAGAGATTTTTGCAAAAAGAATGATCCAAAAACTTAGTTTTAGTTTCCCACTGAAATCATCTCGGATCTACCGATTTTCAAACTCGGTGATACCGAAGCAGTTTTGGAACCTAAACTACTGAACTCGGTAGGACCGAGTCACAGTTCGGTGGCACCGAGACTGCTAGGGTTTCACTGAATTCAAAAATCGGTCACACCGATAAGTAATTCTCGGTCAGACCGAGTCTCACTTGTGCAATGGCATAAGCCAAATCGGGGGGACCGAGTTTTTCAACTCGGTGGGTCCGAGATGGTTTCGGCGGAAACCTAAACCTAGAATTTTCGAATCAAACCTAACCTATGAGTGTTTTGACTGGATAGAAGTTTATCAAACGTGGCTAGAAACAATATGATCACAATGTGCTAGGAATCAGATTGAGGAATAGCACAAAGATCAAGTCCATACCCTAGTTCGGTGGGGACTTGCTATGGCGGCAACGGCGGGGCAGAATTCCCGTTGACGGCGATGGAGACCAGCGACTGGAGGCTGCTGGCGGCGAGAAGATGATCCGGAGACCTCAAGGGCAGAGCAGGCTATCACGCGGGCGAAGGGGTTCGGAGAAATTTCCAAATTTTGCCCATGACTATATATAGCCCGACCCCGTCGGTGTGACCGAGTGGAACAACTCGGTGGCACCGAGATTCATAACTGCGTGCAGTTACTGAAACTCGGTGTGACCGAAAGGTTCAAATCGGTTGCACCGAGATCGAAAACCTAGATCAACTTAATGATCTCGGTAGGACCGAAAGTGGAGTATCGGTCAGACCGAGAATCATAAAGAGGTTTTGGAAGTTTAAGTCTATGACGCATCGGGGACTCCGAGCGCTCCTCACACAGAGTGGTTCGAATCTGACTTGATCAAATTTTGTGATGCAGCATGAATAGAGTTTGAGACGAGAAAAGCATAGATAGCTAGAGGAGGTTCTTAGGCATTCTTATCCATCCACTTGGCAAAAGAAGATAAAGCCGAACAATCAAAACAACAAGTGGATGTCCTCGAATGAGTAAAATATGCAACCAGCATGCTCACACAATAAGATGGCAAATGAAATATGTGGCAAGGCATGCACAACCAAATCTAGCATCTATCAAGTAATTTGCGATGACTAGGTCATCTATATATGAGTATATTGACTTAGGAGTCAAGTGAGAACACTTGATCATAGGTCATACTCATCGTTTAAGCTCAAGTGGGGTTACCACTTTTACATAAAGCATTGTTGTGTTCACATCTTTAGAGTTGCTTTAGCTCAAGTCTTAGAGTAAAGCTCCCCCTAGATGTGATATCCCCCCTAAGAGGGATGAACTAACCTTGGGTTTTGTCGATGATGACTTCATGTAGATATTGAAGATGTGGATGCTCAATGTTGATGTAGATCTCTTGGAGCTATCCATATGAGTGAATTGCACTTTCAATACCTACATGGGTTAGTCCCACAAGGAACAAACAAGGATATCCATAGACATAGAGTGATGCTCACAAAAGATGATGTCCATGAAAACTTTTAGGTTACCTTGTCCCTTGTCTTACCAACAAGAGGGTTTGTGACTCCTTGAACTAGTGCAAGATGTGGAAGTTGATTGCACTTGTTCTTGCCAAAATGATAAGAGTGAAGTATGTTGGCGGAGTCACCCTCAAGAACTCTCTAGTTCTTCTTCTTTTGGATCCACATCATCTTGATGGGAATCCTTGGAGTTGTAGTCGTACTTGATGAAGTGGAACTTGAAGTAGTCTTGGGAATCCACTTGACTAAGGTCTTTGGAGCTTCTTCAAATGCATCAATTTCCTCTTGAAGCTTGTCCTTGCCTTTTTGCTCGTAGTCTTGTGGTGGAAGATCATCTTGAGCTTGTGTCCCCTTGAAAGAAGTATACTTCTCTTGTTGAGGGACAAACTTTGTCTTGGGGTATTGATCTTCTTCCCATTCAACTCCATTGGCATTGAACTTTCGTTCAAAACCAACACCTTGATTCTTCCGGTGCATTCCTTGCTTGCGCACAATTTCCTCGAATTGCTTACTCCCGGCAAGGCTTTTGTACACTCCTTTCTCTATAATTCCCTTCAATAAGCTATTTTCTTGCTCAAGTGTAACTTGGCTAAGAGAATCATTAGTGGAATCAAGAGAACTACTAGAAGCAACAATATTGGATTTAGCATGATCATTGTTATTACTAGAGGAAGAATCTTTCTTGTTAGACTTGACTTGAGGCATGTAAGTGGATAAGAGTAAACGCTTGGCAATGTAAGAAGAACTTTTCTTGCGGAGATCATCATTGATTGCCTTTAAGAACTCATGCTCTTGCTCAAGATTGAGCTTTTCAAAGCGTAGTTTCTCATGAGCTCTTAAAAGTTCTCGATGATCTTCGAAGATAGTGTCATGAGCTAACTTAAGAGTTTTTAGTTCTTTAGTTAGAGCCTCAATCTTCTCCTTATCATTGTCATTCGTTTTATCTTGATTAGCATGATTAATTGGTCTTTCATCATAGTATTCATCACTAGAGTTGTCACCAAGCAAATCATCACCTAACAAGTCATCTTCATCACTATTGAAATCAATATACTCGGGGTGTGTTACCTTAGGACCTTTGGCCATGAAGCATCTTCCAATTCCTTCATTTGGTGAGTCAAATATGTCGTAGGAGTTGGTTGACACAAGTGCTAGACCGGCAACACCTTCATCTTGAGTATCTTCGGAGTCGGAGTGATAACTTCTCTCGGAGTGGCTGTCGGAGTCGGAGCCGGATACCCATTCACCAACATGAGCTTGATGTCTTTGTCTTGTGTAGCTCCTTGATGATTTTTCCTTCCTTTCCGAATCCTTGCTTCTCCGTGAGTATCTTCGTTCATAAAGATCATCTCTACTCCTTCTTTCCCTTGGTGGTGATCCTTTGCTTCTTCTTTTTGGAGAATCTTCTCTTCTCTTGTAGGGAGCCGTACACTCATTGGAGTAGTGTCCGGGTCTTCCACAATTGTAACAGTTTCACTCTCGACTAGAAGATCTTTTGTCATTGTAGGACCTTGACTTGGAGCTTCTATCTTTGCTTCTACTCTTGTAGAACTTGTTGAAGTTCTTCACCATTAAGCTCAATTCTTCGTTGAAGTCTTGTTTCTCACTTGATGATGTAGGGGCTTCACATGAGGCTTTATAGGCACCACTTGATTTGTTGTGAAGTTCCTCTTTATCCTTAAGTGACATCTCATGAGCAACAATTCTTCCAATCACCTCCGTTGGCTTGAGATCTTTGTAATTGGGCATAATTTGGATCAATGTGCACACGGTATCATATTTTCCATCCAAGGCTCTTAGGATCTTCTTGATGATGAATCTATCGGTCATCTCTTCACTTCCTAAGACGGCAATCTCATTTGTGATGAGAGCAAGCCTAGAGTACATTTCAGCGACACCTTCACCATCCTTCATCTTGAACTTGTCAAGTTGGCTTTGAAGCACATCCAACTTGGATTCCTTGACAGAGTCGGTACCTTCGTGCATATCAATCAAAGTGTCCCAAATTTCCTTTGCATTCTCAAGGCGGCTGATTTTGTTGAATTCTTCGGGGCACAATCCGTTGAAGAGAATATCGCAAGCTTGAGCATTGTATTGCAACATCTTCAACTCATCTGCGGTAGCTTCACGGTTTGGTTCTCTCCCATCAAAGAAGTCACCTTGCAAACCAACACACACAATAGCCCAAACGGCCGGGTTATGTCCAAGAATATGCATTTTCATTTTATGCTTCCAACTAGCAAAATTAGTACCATCAAAGTAAGGACCTCTACGGTGATAATTTCCCTCGCTAGACGCCATACTCTCCTAGGTTGTGAAACCAAGGCTATGACCACCAAAAGCTATGGAGATCAAGAAAATGGAGACCAAAGCTCTGATACCACTTGTAGGATCAAAAGTATGTCTAGAGGGGGTGATTAGACTACTTGACCAAATAAAAGCTTAACCTTTTCCCAATTTTTAGTTCTTGGCAGATTTTAGCTAATTTAGGACAAGTCAAGCAATCATCACATAATTCAAGCAAGCATGCAAAGAGTATATAGGCAGCGGAAAGTAAAGCATGCAACTTGCAAGAATGTAAAGGGAAGGGTTTGGAGATTTCGAACGCAATTGGAGACACGGATGTTTTTCCCGTGGTTCGGATAGGTGGTGCTATCCTACATCCACGTTGATGGAGACTTCAACCCACGAAGGGTAACGGTTGCGCGAGTCCACACAGGGCTCCACCCAAGGGTAACGGTTGCGCGAGTCCACACAGGGCTCCACCCACGAAGGGTCCACGAAGAAGCAACCACCCACAAAGGGTCCACGAAGAAGCAACCTTGTCTATCCCACCATGGCCATCGCCCAATGAAGGACTTGCCTCACTAGCGGTAGATCTTCACGAAGTAGGCGATCTCCTTGCCCTTACAAACTCCTTGGTTCAACTCCACAATCTTGTCGGAGGCTCCCAAGTACACCTAGCCAATCTAGGAGACACCACTCTCCAAGAAGTAACAAATGGTGTGTAGGTAATGAACTCCTTGCTCTTGTGCTTCAAATGATAGTCTCCCCAACACTCAACTCTCTCTCATAGGATTTGGATTTGGTGGAAAGAAGATTTGAGTGGAAAGCAACTTGGGAAGGCTAGAGATCAAGATTCATATGGTAGGAATGGAATGTCTTGATCTCAACACATGAGTAGGTGGTTCTCTCTCAGAACATATGAGTTGGAATGGTGTTGTTCTGATGGCTCTCTCATCGAATGAGGAGGTGGAGGGGTATATATAGCCTCCACACAAAATCCAACCGTTACACAGTTTTCCAATCTCGGTGGGACCGAATCAATAAGCTCGGTCGGACCGAAAATGTAAACCTAGTGACCGTTAGTGATTTTCGGTGGGACTGACATGCAACTCGGTAGGACCGATATGGTTGGGGTTTGGGCATAACGTAATGTCGGTGAGACCGATTACACAAACTCGGTGAGACCGAATTTGGTAATTAGCTAACCAGAGAGTTGGTCAGGCAAACTCGGTGGGACCGATTTGCTCTTTCGGTGAGACCGAGTGGAACTCGGTGAGACCGAAAAGTTACAAAGGGGAAACACTGAGTTTACATTGCAATCTCGGTGGGACCGATTCGCTCTTTCGGTAAGACGGAAAAGTTACGAAAGGGAAACAGAGAGTTTGTAACCCCATCTCGGTGAGACCGAGATCCTTATCGGTAGAACCGAATTGCTAGGGTTTGGCAGTGGCTAATGACAAGTGAAACTCGGTGGCGCCGGATAGGAAGAATCGGTATGACCGAGTTTGGCTTAGGAGTTTAGGTCATATGTGGATATGGGAAAGTAGTTGAGGATTTTGGAGCATATCACTAAGCACATGAAGCAAGAGGCTCATTAAGCAACACCTCATCCCTCCTTAATAGTATTGGCTTTTCCTAAAGACTCAATGTGATCTTGGATCACTAAAATATAAAATGAAGAGTCTTGAGCTTTTGAGCTTGAGCCAATCCTTTGTCCTTAGCATTTTGAGGGTTCCACTTTCACATCTATGCCATGCCAATCATTGAGCTTTCCTGAAATAATTATCTTGGAATAGTATTAGCTCAATGAGCTATATGTTGTTATGAATTACCAAAACCACCTAGGGATAGTTGCACTTTCAAGTAACATCAGCAGTGGGCTGTATACAGACAAGAAAGAGTGATCCATCGGAAGTTGCCAGGCGCCACCGAGTATATCGGCCCTCCTCGTCCTCATCTCCCCCTTGGTTATAAAAAGTTTCAAGTATAGGTGGTGGAATGTCCACAGGACCTTGGAAACACAAGAAGAAGGTTAATTAGTAGAGAAGGGAAACTTGCAAACTCGCATGCATGTGGATGAAACAATTATAATTACGGTGGAAGACAAACGTACCGAAACTACGAGGATCCCATGCAAAAACAGTGCCACGAGTGGTGGCAGCAAACACAAGACCCTCGTATTCAATTGCATCACAGTACACATCCGTGTATAGAAATGGATTTTTGAGCAATATCCATCCAGTCAAACCATGATGGACGGCAACAAACTTGTCGAAGATAGCAACAACTTGATAGTTCTTGTAATCCCAAGAGCGGTTGGGAACTCGAGAAATTGCTATGTTCTGTAGACGACAGTCACCATGATCATATTTGAACATACGTAGATCATCTGTGTGCTCAACCTCAGGGCACTCGGAGATTTTTGGAAGTGGAATCCGCTGACGAGTGTACACATTCACAAGTTCCCACTCGCAATTGTACCCAATATAAACAACCCAATCTCCATTTGCGCCTGCCCAATCCTTGCCCTCAAGCGACGGCATCTTAACATCATATGTATCATTATCAAGCGGCATCAACTTGCACAAGGCGAGGCTTCCCTCGTCCCTGCACCAGGCAGTAGGGTCACGGCAAAGAAGATAGGGAAGATCAAACCGCTCCTGAACCCTTGGGTTCCTTGTAATGATGTTATTAGTTGAGTCGAGAATGGGCTTGAACGAACCTGCCATGCTAGCCGAGGTGATGATGTCGCACCGATCAATGAGTTCCCCCACCACGTCATCTTTCAGATTGGGGCAAGTATAACGGGGTCATTTCTGGCTTGTTCCCTCCATGGAGAAGACGATCGAACAATGGCAGAAGGAAGGGTGAAGGCAAATGGAGGAGGGAGGAAGAGCATGCGACAGCAGTTCCAAATCGAGAGGGAAAGGCGAAGAGTTGGTGGACGGTTGCCAGTTTGCCATGGTACACGAAGAGGCGTCCCGGCCTACACGTCCTTTCAGAAATTTTACAAAAGGACTCGCCGTCGTCTCACTGACATGTTGGAACGGGACCACATGTCAACGAAACATGGTGTATAATTTCTCGTGCAAAATGTGATCTGGCCGCGTTGGCCCGAGGTGCCGCATTAGTTATCGACCTTTATTTTTTTTAACATACAATCTGAGTGGATAGCTCCTGTGGTTATCACACGTGAGCGGATATAGGTGGGCTAGGTGGGCATGCGGCAACAATCTAAGTGCTAAAAGAGTTGATCTCGACAAAAGAGTTGATCCCATGCTTGGTTTTGTTTGGATTTTCCAACTATGACCATTGGATAGAGTGAATCAATGGCTTACGTTCAAAGTTATTCTCATAGTACTATAGAATGGTATAGGAACATGGAGAGATTTGGTTGATTTTATATCGCTGAATAATATAAAATATTATGAGTGCAGATGCTCCACCCCGAGGTTTGTAGCTCCTTCTCGGTCGTCGGGAATCTATGTTCTTCCACTCTTTCGTTTAAGACATGAGCTTTGTTCATCCTGTTGACGGCACGCGGGACATCTATATGCCTCCATTTTACAAAATCATACTATATGCCTCCATGACACGCGGGACATCTAGCATCAAGGTGGCGTGTCATGCAAGAAAATGGAGATATGTAGTGCGTAAGTGAGTCGTGCACTTCGATGGAACCTAGTACTACACAATATTTTCTCTCCTCGATGGCACGTGAATAGTGCACGTACTCAATGACATAGCACGAGATGGTAGCCATGGACATGGTCGGCCTTTTTTGAAGAGAGTACTAATAAATAACTTTGATGTGTCCCGTCAACTCGCAGAATGACGAGAAGGTTGATTACTACGCCTTCTCCCTCACCAACGCGTGCGCAGTGGCTCACAGCACGAGGAGAAACTTTTGCTTACAAGCGGTGGACGTGCAGCAGTTCATTTGGTGTCAGATTGCCAGAAGTACTACTGTAGTAGCATCATTATTGTTCGACTTCCAGAAGAGGAGAAGAGCCAAGGGCAAGGTCACCTACTAACCTAGTACAGTACTACTATAGCCAAAGCTGGTCCACCTTTTTAGAGCATGGTTAATTAATATAGGCGGCTCTTGCAAGGGCACATCATTTAGAGCAAGTACTCTGTTCGTAGGATCAAAGGAAGTGAAACAAAAGTTGGAGTGGATGCTAGATTGCCAATTAAAACATGATTACATAGGAAAAAATCCTATAGCATTCTATCCTATGAATCAAATGACCAATGTAGGAAAATTATGAGAGGGGTCTCTCCAACAGTGTTCCTTGGCTCGCACCAAGCATCACGGTGGTCGAACTTGGAGTCATTCATCTGGTACACTTGGCATCTCAGATCTGGTACTCCAATATTAGGTTGGCTCTATGTGACGTGGCAACTTCATATACTAACCGGATGCTGGCTATACTACTACGGTACTCACACTCCAAGAAGTGACTCGAAAACCATTCATAAATTGAGTCTATGACACGCATTTACAAATGTACCATTCATTACATACAACAAGTCATCAACACACAATGACAACGATGATACATGTTGGATTATAGATTATTTCCAACAAAACATTCTAGTAAATACCGAAGTTTTCATCACACAACAAATAACAAGCAATGAAATGAAATTCAACTCAACCAATCCTTGGCGTTGGAAATGCTTGCTTTGAACCATAGGTGCTCTGGGAAGGGCCAGCTATTGTCAATATCGAGAGCAACGCGGGACTGATCATCCAGGCTGAAGCGGCATATATCAGGAGTAGGGTAGGGAACCACCGCAATGTCCGAGGTATAGATACAACTGCTTCTCATAAATGGTAGTAACGTTGTGTCAACAACAACTGGATCACCTTTAACCATCAATGGATAGTTTGGTCCAAGGAAGAGCGAGTTTGTTCCAAGACTATCAATTCTGTACCAGGCTGAAGGTGTTGGCGCTAGCACACTAGTATCCATCCCAAATACCCTGCAACGGGTGTTGGAATAGGTCCGGAGAGGGCGACCATGAGAGACAACACATGCTCCCTCAGTAGTAACAATCTCAGTGCACTGTAAACAGACAAGAAGAGGTGATCCATCGGAATTAGTTGCCAGCTGCCACTGAGTATATAAGTTCTGCTCGTCCTCATGCTCGTGATCATCACCATCATCATCTCCCCCTTGGTTATAATTTTTTTCAAGTGTAGGTGGTGGAATGTTCACAGAACCTTGGAAACACAAGAAGGTTAATTAGTAAAGGGAAACTTGCTAACCCGCATGCATGTGGATGAAACAATTTTAATTACGGTGGAAGACAAACGTACCGAAACTACAAGGATCCCATGCAAAATCAGTGCCACGAGTGGTGGCAGCAAACACAAGATCCTCGTATTCAATTGCATCACAATACTCATCTGTGTACAGAAACTGATTTTTGAGCAATATCCATGGACGAACCGTGGAATCAGTAAGGAAGGCAACAAGCTTGTCGAAGATAGCAACAACTTGATAGTTCTTGTAATTCCAAGAGTGGTTGGGAACTCGACAAATTGCTATCTTCCATAGACGACAGTCACCATGATCGTATTTGAACGTACATAGATCATCTGTGTGCTCAACCTCTGGGCACTCTGAGATTTTTGGAAGTGGAATCCGCTGACGAGTGTACACATTCACAAGTTCCCACTCGCAATTGTACCCAATATAAACAACCCAATCTCCATTTGCGCCAGCCCAGGCCTTACCCTGAAGTGATGGCATCTTGACATCACACGTATTGTTATCAAGCGACATGAACTTGCACAAGGTGAGGCCTCCGTCGTCCGCGCCCATGTGAACAGGCTTATAGCGAAGAAGATAAGGGAGATCAAACCGCTCCTAGACCCTTGGGTTCCTTGTAATGATGTTATTAGCTGAGTCGAGAATGTTCTTGAACGAACCTGCCATGCTAGCCGAGGTGATGACGCCGCACCGATCAATGAGTTCCCCCACCACGTCATCTTTCAGATTGGGGCAAGAATAACGGGGTCATTTCCGGCTTGTTCCCTCCATGGAGAAGACGTTCGAACAATGGTAGAAGGAAGGGTGAAGGAAAATGGAGGAGGGAGGAAGACCGTGCGACAACAGTTCCAAATCGAGAGGGAAAGGCGAAGAGTCGGTGGACGGTTGCCAGTTTTCCATGGTACACGAAGAGGCGCTACGGCCTACACGTCCTTTCCGAAATTTTACAAAAGGACTCGCCATCGTCTCACTGACATGTTGGAACGGGACCACATGTCAACGAAACATGGTGTGTAATTTCTCGTGCAAAATGCGATCTGGCCGCGTTGGCCCGAAGTGTCGTATTATTTCTTGACTTTATTTTTTTAATGGCGTGCCATTCGTTTTTGAAGCACGACTAACTGGTATTGTTTGCAGAGAAAATATAAAATACTCTACCACTACTCTACCTCTAGTACTAGTAGTATAAAAAAGATATATAAGCTGGAGCTTCAGAGCTTTCTTGCTAAGGGCTGCCCACTTGCTTCTCACACTATCACCCTCTCTCCAGTTCTAAAAAAGACGGCCTCTCCCTCCTTCCTCACCTGTGGTCACAGATCCGCTGGGGAATAAAAGGATGTGCAGCGTTGACACACTCATCGTCGGTGAGCGAGGTCACGCACTGACGACAAGGCCGTCCTCTCAGACCTAGCGCCCGCGCGGGATGGCCTCCGTCCCCAAGCTCGCTGCCGTAGTGCGTGCGGAGGACGATGACCATGAGCAAAGCCACTTCCCTTTGACCCTCAGGTATGCTACCTCTTTTCGAACCATACCCTTGTTCTATTGCCCCATCTGCCACGTCGCTGCATGTGGATCTTTTTCCACTCCACCATCTTCCCAATTTGCTATCCTCTGCTCTGCTGGTCACGCAGACGAAAACCTTAATTTGCACTATTAAAGGAAACCCTACTTCATGCAGACTAATCCATGTCTGGGTTGAATAAGGAAAGGAAGGGAGACTGTACTATCCAAGAGAGTAGGCATCGAACCCGCATCTAGGTTGAAAAGGGCAAAATCAGTAGCTAAGGAACGAGTCTCGTGCCTCTTGGTTGAAGAAGGGTAGAAAGGCATGACAACGCAATAGAGAATGACCAGGTCGATTGGTTTGTTGTCCTCACATAGGAAAAGGGTGGCTGAAGATAACAAAAATGGGACGTAATCCACATATGCTGCCTGGATATTTGTTGCTCTGAGCAACCATACCTCACTCACCACTCTATGCGTCCGTGGAGGTACATCGTACTGGTGCGCTCACTGTCTGAATGGGCCTCCCATGCTCTTATTGTCACTTTTTTGCTGTTAGTATAACGCTAGTAGTCAAGTCAAGCAATGCTACTGCTAAAGTGATGCCACATTTAACTAATGTCGCACTCAGTCTAATGCCACCGATAAATTTAAGAAATGTCATTTAATGTCACTGGATTATTTCAGGGTTAGCTGTTGATTGTGGATGTATTAAAGATTTTTCAGCTAAGGCATTCTAATGTTGTTGCACAGCCAGTATACCAACGATGAAACTTGTTACTACCTTCAGATTTTTGCACTGTTAATGCTTATAGATTACATACCAAACTTTCATGAGATAAGTTAATTTTTTTGTACGGTGTCACCAAAATGCCAAGGTGCTAATGCCATTTTATTTTGGTTAAAATGCACAAAAAAAATGAAGACAAGAGGAAAGGTCAAGAGTGGGCACCTCCTCCTCTGGTTGTTCTCTTGATTCGTTCGATCAAGTTTTTATGTTTGATCGATTATCAAGATTGGGATAGCAATTTTTAAGGTCCCCCCGAGTTCAAAATGATATTTACCTTGGAGGTACATGGTTTGCAATTTTTTTATACCGTCATTAGTTAATAATGCTAGTTATCTTTAGACTTTTGTATTTGGTTTAATGCTCATGCACGGCTAGTATACCAATGCCAAAACGTGTTACCTTTACATTTTGTATTGTTAATTCTTATAGAAATCTTCCAGTGCCAGAGTTTATTGAAATCTGTTCAGTAAAACCATTGTACTGTACCCTGTAATAAAATAACTACTCTACTATTATACTAGCCACTGGATTAGTGTATATTTGTAGTATTCGAAATTTCGAATGGTGTTGCATTAGCGTATGGACATAAATAAAGTGTGGTAAGCTTTCCCAGATATGTGCTCAAGAAAATTACTACCTGTTTTTCTAAATACTAGACATTTGGGTACTTTAAACTGAACCGCGAAAACGTCTTATATTAAGGAACAGAGGGTGTAGAGTTCATTCAAATTATCCCGGTAAAGCTAGTGACACATTTGTTAAAATTAATGTTCATTATGTTATTGGAGGAGGTCTGTAAGTTTGTCTCTAATGCCTGTCGACTACATACCTGACATCATGGTGTAATGTTAAGTCATTTGCTTTTGCACAGTGTCACTGAATTGTCAAGGCGGTGATGGCATTTTATTTTAGTTGAACTGCACAAAATATGCTTAAAAGAAGAGGAAAGGTCAGGAATCGATCATTCTTTCAGAAAGAACTATATATGCCTTTCTGACATCGGCCGTTGTTACCTTATTTATTCCTTCAAACAGGTGGTTAGAAATAGTCTTGCTACCTTTTCCCATTAAGAAATTGGAATGCTTATATTTGTGAGTCTATGCTTCAACTAGTGCCACTTTTATAGTAATCACACTTTCAATATCTATGCAAACAGGGATGCTTGATTTTAGTGCAACCGCACAAAAAGTCCAACTGGTTCAACATTAGGAGCATGTTTTCTTCCAAATCTTTATATCCAATTGGTGGCACTATGAACTGTTCATTAAGAAGGTACATGGTTTGCTACTATCTTGCTACTCTTTTTGTACTGTCATTAGATAGTAATACTAGTGGTTTGCATGTGAATTTATTGGCAGGGTGGACCTACATTGGAGGTGCAGAACATGATTCAATGATTGGATGCTCAATTTCGGTTGTATCGATTTCACCTCTTCCATCACTGCGAACATGGATATCCTTGGTCTGATGAAGAATAGGCGCTATATTTCAGCTCTGAAAAGCAAACCAATTTAGTATGAAATTGTCCAGGGCAAAACATGACTGTATCAAATTGTCCAGTGCAAAACATGACAGATGCTAAGCGGAAGAGACATGTTTAAACCGAAAATACAAGGTGGGAGTATATGTTTACTAGCTTCTTGATATTTGTGCAGACAGAGATGTCTGCCCGTTGCTATTTGGCAAACACACAAAGTGACCGCAATTTTGGTTGAACTGCACAAGAGAATAGTATAGTCACTGCATGCAGTGCCATTTGAAAATAGACACAGAAAGATTGGATAGTCACTTCATGGACTACAGAAAAGTAGTATTGTACTATTTATTGGCCAACACTAGGTGCTTCATTACTTTGATCTGATTATACAATGGGCATCATTTTTCCTAAGTTAAAGTTTGTATTCCAAAAATAGTCTCGCCGTGTGATCAAGAGAAGACCAAATCATATTGCAGTGGATGTTCCTCCATCATGTGTGGTTCATTCTCATGGTTCATCTCTTGGTGAAACCACTTACGTTTGCAAGAGGAATTTTAGACTTCACAAACAAATTTGTCTTTCAGTCTGTACTGAATGTTGGCCAAGAGAAGCATCCATGTTAGTAGGAAGAACATATGTTTTTTCTAGATCTTTGCTTTTGGAGCTACATATTTGTATATGATCTATGAATCATTGAGATGCATTAACATGTTGATCTTATGTATGGGAATCGTACTAGTTGGTTTTAGTTGTGGCTGATCTTTGCTTTTGGAGCTACATATTTGTATATGATCTGTGAATCATTGAGATGCATTAATAGTTCCTTATATCTGTTCGCTCAGTGTTTACAAGTTACTGATCGATCACTTGCCAGCCTACTAATGCGCTCCTGGCTGTTTTAGTTGCGACTCAAGATCCGAAGTGGCAGTTTTTTGAATAAAAATGCCTACCTCTGAAGAAACTGACAAGATGCTCTGAAGAAAATGCCATGCGAATCTGAAGAAACTGCCAGCGAAAACGTTCGCAAATGCCTTATCTCCCAACTAAAGTTCATCAACTAATGCCCTCATCTACGACTCGTTGCATGCTGCTCCGCGTACTGGCTGCGAGCGATTTTGAGTGCCTACATGCATCCGGCCGTAATTAAGGCAGCTAACTGATGCGAAAAAAGATGCACTTTAATTGTTGCAGGCCTTTTAAATCCGTGGAACCATTATTGACAAGGAGGGAGATGATTCGAGTGCACTCGTTTGACCGTCATGCCGGCGTGCGACCCAGCACGGACGGGACGGGACGACACAGTCAGAATTTCAGTTTCTCTAGTTTTCCATGGCAAGCTGGCGCGCTAAGCCATGCCTGCTTAATTATGCATTGAATTCCGATGACCGTCGTGCTACCTTCCAACCATAAGTACTGTTTCCCGGCCTTCTATGGTGGCACCGTGACCCAACTCGCCCTATCCTCATAAGCCCCCACCGGCCCGATGTCGCTCGCCACTTATCCTCGCTCTCGCCACGTCCGCCATGCCCCCGCCCGTCCGCGATAGGCGGGGCCGGAGGCGGTCACCGCCGGAACTAGTGTTCGGTTTTTCACCGGAAGGCAGACGGAGGGAGGAGGCATTCTATCGGTCTTTAGATGGAAATGCGGAGATCGAGGACTTGTTGGAGCGTGACCGCCTGGTGGAGGAGCAGGAGTTGTTGGAGCACAACCGCTTGGCGGAGGAGCAGCGTATCGCCGATTTGCGCCGCCAGCGGGACATGGAGCAGCGGTGCACCGATGCTCTGAGTCGCGAGCAGAGCGCCCGCACCTGGGCCGACTATGTGGAGGCCGGCGCCAGGCAAATAGCCCTGGAGGCTATCGGGCATGCACAAGTTCGCGACGCCGATTTTTACTACCAGCTCGTCAAGTGGGTTTCCCGCTAAGAAGCCGAAGCTTCGGTGGACCACACCGGCATGGAAAGGGCCAACGCGCGCGAGCAACCCGCCCTATCGCACCTCTGGCAAGTCCGAGGCGAGGCGGAGGACGCCGGTGCCGGTGTTTAGCGTGTACGGCAAATGGCGGCCGGCATCGTCTAGTTAGCTAAGAGTAAGTTAGTACTTGTGCGCTACTAGAGTATTAGTGGGAGTAGATAGTTAACTTGGCTATGATGGTTGTCAACTGGAAGTTTAGTACTCTATATGTGGATCAGACTTGTTACTTTGCTCTAAATGTTGAACTTTCCGTTTGAACATATGGAATGGGCTGTTATTTTTTTAAATGGGTTGTATTTGTCCTCCACGGGTTTAGAGGCTGACTTGTGGGCCTACCAGGTTGACGCGTACACAATCAGGAGATGATTGTACGTGGAGAGGATGACAGCAGGGATCCGCAAGGCGGCCAAGGTCATGGCAGTACGCAAGCAGGTGCCTCCTTATTTCAATCCAATAAAAAATGGCACCTCCTAATGGATTTCTGACATTTGGGTCCCATGCCATTGTCAACGTAGTCAATAAACGAGAGAATTGCACAACGAGCGGCTGACACCAGGGACCTGATAACCCACAAGTATAGGGGCATCGCAACAGTTTTCGATAAGTAAAGAGTGTCGAACCCAACGAGGAGCTAAAGGTAGAAACAAATATTCCCTCAAGTTCTATCGACCACCGATACAACTCTACGCATGCTTGACGTTCGCTTTACCTAGAACAAGTATGAAACTAGAAGTACTTTGTAGGTGTTGTTGGATAGGTTTGCAAGATAATAAAGAGTACGTAAATAAAAAGTAGGGGCTGTTTAGATAAAGAAACAATAAAGTAAATATAGCGAGTGTGGAAAAGTGGTGGTAGGAGTTGCGAAATTGCCCCTAAGCAATTGACTACTTTACTAGACCGATAGCAAGTATGTGGGAGAGGCCACTGCTAGCATGTCATCCCTGACTTGGAATTCTATGCACTTATGATTGGAACTATTAGCAAGCATCCGCAACTACTAATGTTCATTAAGGTAAAACCCAACCATAGTATTAAGATATATTGGTCCCCCTTCAATCCCGTATGCATCAATTTCTATGCTAGGTTGAAGCTTCTGTCACTCTTGCCCTCCAATACATAGTCCTATCAACATACAACTAACCCTATGGTGTGATCCACACGCGCGCTCATATCATGGGCACCAAAGGACGGCAACATAACCAGAAGCAAATTAAATCAATCATAGCAATTCATCAACCACCGATAGGACAACGAAAATCTACTCAGACATCATAGGATGGCAACACATCATTGGATAATAATATGAAGCATAAAGCACCATGTTCAAGTAGAGGGTACAACGGGTTGCGGGAGAGTGGACCGCTGTAGATAGAGGGGGGAAGGTGATGGAGATGTTTGTGAAGATGGCGGAGGTGTTGGTGAAGATCGCGGTGATGATGATGATGGCCACGGCGGTGTTCCGGCGCCACCGGAGGAGAGGGGGAGAGGGGCCCCCTTCTTCCTCTTCTTCCTTGACCTCCTCCCTAGATGGGAGAAGGGTTTCCCCTCTGGTCCTTGGCCTCCATGGCATGGGAGGGGCGAGAGCCCCTCCGAGATTGGATCTATCTCTCTGTTTCTCTCTGGTTCTGCGTTCTCCTCTGGCTCTGTTTCACCGTTTCGTATATATATGGAGATCCGTAACTCCGATTGGCCTGAAACCTTCGCCGTGATTTTTTTCCCGAATATTAGCTTTCTTGTGGCAAAAGAAGAGCATCAACCGCCTTACGGTGGGCTCACGAGGGTAGGGGGCGCGCCCTAAGGAGGGGCGCCCCCCTGCCTCGTGACCACGTCGGGCACTGGTTCGCGTTGATTTTCCTTCCGAATTTTCCATATTTTCCAAAAATAAGCTCCGTCCGTTTTTATCCCGTTTGGACTCCGTTTGATATGCATATTCTGCGAAACCAAAAACATGCAACAGACAGGAACTGGCACTGAGCACTGGATCAATATGTTAGTCCCAAAAATAATATAAAAAGTTGCCAAAAAGTATATGAAAGTTGAATAATATTGGCATGGAACAATCAAAAATTATAGATACGACGGAGACGTATCACCCAGCAGCTCTCCCAGTTATTTTTGTTTTGGGTTAATTTGATAAATGCCACTCCAAATCTGGTGTTTCTGAGAGATGCCACTGCAATTTCCAAACTTTGAAAAATGCCATTTCCGGTGGCATTTTTCGAAGTTTGGAGTGGCATTTTTCAAATTTTGCAAATTGCAGTGGCGTTTTCCAAAGTTTGCAAAAATTGCAGTGGCATTTTTCAAAGTTTGGAAATTGCAGTGGCATTTTTATGAATTGTCATATTTGTTGTGGCATTTATCTAATTTGTTTTTGAGACGGAAGCAGGGTGTCAACTGGGCTGTGTGGGGCACTCTCGCCTGTCTAGACAACCTTCTCTTTGAAAAATGCCACTGCAATTTCCAAACTTTGAAAAGAGAAGTAAACCCACCGTACTCCCATCGCTGGCCTAGCCATCCCTCTACTCACCCACACCTGCTGTTATTCTCCGGCGACGGCAGACGAACAAGTAAACCCTCGTACATTCGTACTCCCCTCCTCGTGGGAAACAACTATCGAGTCTTCCCTGCCTCCATGTCGTTCCCTTCCTAGGCCTCGCCGTCGTCCACCGCCCTGGTGCTCTCGGCGCGGCCTGGTCAACGTGGTCAACGATCGACATGCATCTGAAGTGGACTGTACGTGGAGAGGCTGACAGCTGGATCCGCGGCCGCATGCAAGGAAATGCCTCCTTATTATGCGCAAAATAATGATTCCTCCACCTGACATCTAGGACCCACCGAAAGGGCCTCTGTATTTCGTGAAAAAAACGTTACCGCCGCTGACAGCTCAGACCCACCAGCTATATCTTCGCACGCAAGGAAGTGCGTCCTTATTACGCACAAAAAAATGAATACTCCCCCTGCTCGTATAGTGGCAGGCTGACTTGTGGGCCTACTAAGTTGACGGGGATGGAGGGCTTTGTCAACTTAGTCAATATGCACGATTCTAGCTCTAGTGACCGTACGATATCCATCCAACGGTCAAAGTGCTTCTTCAACCTCTGGTCTTCTTGCTCCAGCCGCCCAAACCAGCGTCGGTCGTGCCTCATGCTCCTGCCTCCCGTGGTCGGCTGCGATGCGGCGGAGGCCTCACCGCCCCTACTACTCCCACCGCTGGCCAGGCCATCCCTCTACTCACCCACACCCCATGTTATTCTGCGGCAACGACAGCCTCACACCGCAGCGAACCAGTGAACCCTCATACTCCTCTACGCGTGGGCATCCACTGCCACATCTTCCCCGGCTCCGCGTCGTCCCCTTCCTAGGCCTCGTCGTCGTCCACCGCCCTCGTGCTCTCGGCGCGGCGTGGTCAACATGGTCAAGGAACGACTTCCATCAGAAGAGTACTATACGTGGAGAGGCTGACAGCTGGGTCCACGGCAGCCGCAAGGAAGTGCCTCCTTATTACGCGGAAAATAATTATTCCTCCACCTGACAGGAGGGACCCACCGGACAGACCACCGTATTTGGCAAAAAAATGTTCCCCCTGACTGTTGGGACCCACCGGACGGGCCACCGTATTTCGCGAAAAAACGTTCCCCCCGCTGTCAGCTCGGACCCACCGGAAGTGTCGCCTTATTACGCACACAAAAATGAATACTACCCCTACTAGTTGGGACCCACCTTGGTGGGTGGCTGGCTTGTGGGCCTACTAAGTTGACGGGGAGGAGTGCTTTGTCAACTTAGTCAATATGAACGATTCTAGCTCCAGTGACCGTATGATGTCCATCCAACGACCGTTGTGCTTCTTCAACCTCTGGTCTTCTTGCTCCAGCCGCCCAAAGCTGCGTCGGTCGTGCCGCATGCTCCTGCCTCCCGTGGCCGGCAGTGCTACCGCGGAGGCCTCACCGCCCCCTACTATTCCCACCGCTGGCCAGGCCCTGTGGTGACGGCAGCCTCACACCGCAGCCGAACCAGTGAACCCTCGTACTCCTCTCCGCGCGGGCTTCCACTGTCGTGTCTTCCCCGGCTCCACGTCGTCCCCTTCCTAGGCCTCGCCGTCATCCACCGCCCTGGTGCTCTCGGCACGGCATGGTTAACGTGGTCAAGGAACGGCTTCCATCAGACATGGACTGTACGTGGAGAGGCTGACAGCTGGGTCCACAGCCGCAGCAAGGAAGTGCCTCCTTATTTCACGCAAAATAATTATTCCTCCACCTGACAGCATGGACCCACCGGACGGGCCACTATATTTCGCGAAAAAAACATTTCCCCCTGACTGCTAGGACCCACCAGCTACATCTTTGCATGCAAGGAAGTGCGTCCGGGCAAAAAAAATGATTCTCCCCCCTAACTGCTGGGACCCACCAGCTACATCTTCGCACGCAAGGAAGTGCCTGACAGTCGGGACCGACCTGGTCGAAGCGTACGTAGCATTGTCATTTTGGTTGCGAATGTGTACATACATACTGGTCAATGTTGTCGGCATTCTGGGAACGGGGGTCCCCAGACTTGCCTGCCTGCGGCCTGCGCCGTGGCTGAGCCAGCAGGCCGTACGACCCATCTTCATGAACAAAGCGCCCAAGACCCTCACGAGGGGCCAAGCCTCGCAAGGCGGACGACGCAAGACCTCCTCTAGAGTGGGCTAGCCAGGCAGGCTCACGAGGAGCGGAGATATCAAGGCGAGGCGAACCTCACGAGGCTCTCGTGACGTGAGCCGTGACGATCGACACCAGGCGGGCGCCAGCGCGCACATCGTCCTTGTTTCCTCTTTGGTGCAAAGGGGGCAAGCGCAGCCGTGGAGTACCGAGGCCTCAAGCAAAGGTTGCCATTTCAGTGCAACAAGACCAAGACCATGGACTGCAAGACGGAGGTCACCGTGGAGCCCAGAACAGCATCACCACCAGAACTTTGTGCAGGCGAAGACTACTTTTGTCAGGATAGCTTGTACTAGCTGCCCCCCTTTAAATTAGCCCGCCATTGTTGGCTGCCTTCCCGCTCGATATTTGGGAAGAGGGCCAGGGCCTCTATAAATAGGACTAGCCACCACAGTGGAGGGGGGATCACCTCATCTTAGCTAGAGAGAGGAGAGAGAGAGACCACCCCCACACACAAGCTCACCGAGCTCAAGAACGCCTCAACCTCAGGAGGCCGTTCTTCACTTGTATTGTTCATCATCAGCCCAAGAGGCAATCCACCACCACCACACTGGAGTAGGGTATTACAGCACAACGGTGGCCCGAACCAGTATAAACCCTGTGTCATTCTGTGCTGTGAGTTCGTCGAGTTCATCCGCAAGATCTTAGCGAGCTACAGCGTAGATCGGTTGGAGGGAAAGACTTCGCGCTCACCCCAGTGTTCGAACCTTAAGGGTTTGCCGGAACCCCACATCCCGACATTTGGCGCGCCAGGTAGGGGTGCGCCGGAGCTTTTCTCCATCAACCAGCGCCCCGTACCGCCGCACCGCGCTCCCATGGCAGGTGCCCCGCCACCGACCTCCTCGGCCGACGCCAGCAGCAGGGAGTCTGGGTACCGAGCCCTGGGCCCCGCTCTACGGTGAGCGCAGTCGCCTGTCAAGTTCAGGCCGGAGATGCCGCCGCATTACGACGGCGCGGCAGACTCGGCGTTGTTCCTGCTAGCGTACGAGGAGGCCGTCCTCGAAGCCGGAGGTGACGACAAGATCATGGCAAACTTGTTCCCCCTGGCCCTCGCCGGCGAGCCGCGCGCTTGGCTGCTCGACCTCTCGGGATCCACGGTGACGTCCTGGGGGGAACTCCGCGACCTCTTCACTGCGCGCTACGCGGCGCCAGCACACCACGCAGTCGCGGCACTGCTGGGCGGCTCCCAAGCACCTCCTTCAGATCGCCATGTCAAGCCTTTCTTCCGTCAGATTGGAGCCACCTGCAAGCGCCCGGGGGCTCCGTTGGGTTGGGCCGCGCCGGAAGCCGACCTCACCTTCGACTTGGAAGACGACCCTGGCTCCACCGCTGGCTCAGGGATGCTTCCGATGCTCTGCACACCCACCATCTGCAACGTTGTCGTCACCAAGACCCTCATCGACGGCGGCGCCGGTCTCAACCTACTCTCCGTGGAAGCTTTCAACCTTCTTCATGTGCCGCTCGAACGGCTCGGCCTCAGCAAGCCCTTCATAGGGGTGGGCGATGGAGCTGCTCACCCCTTGGGGTAGATCCGCCTCCCTGTCACCTTTGGCACGCAGGATAACTATCGCACCGGGCTGATGGACTTTGACATCGCCCGCATCGGTCTCCCGTACAATGCCATCCTCGGGTACCCGGTCCTCGCTCAGTTCATGGCGGCAACTCACCCGGCCTACAACCTCATGAAGATGCCAGGGAGCAAGGGCGTCCTCACCATCCAAGGGGACACTAAGGAGGCCGTGATGGCGCTCAGGCTCGCCTTCAAGACCGCGGCAGCAGGGCAGCCAGCCGGCGCCGGTGCGCCAGAGGCCGAGGAGGCCGCACCGACCAAGAAAAAGCAGTCGTTCACCCAAGACAAGGCGGAGACCAAGTAGGTGCCGGTCAATGAGGATGGGTCTTCAGGAGCCACCTTCACCATAGGAACCGGCCTTAACCCGGGGCAGGAAGAAGCTTCGGAGAGGTTTTTGCGCGCGAACAAGGAGATATTCGCGTGGGAGCCCGATCAACTGGTAGGGGTCCCGAGAGAGGTAATCCATCATCATCTAAAGGTGTGCCCCAACGTACGCCCCGTAAAGCAGCGAGCAAGATGGCAGTCCACTGAGAAGCAGGCCTTCATCGTCCAAGAGACACGCAAGCTGGAGGCGACAGGTACAATCCGAGAAGTTCGATACCCCGAATGGCTGGCGAACCCTGTTGTAGTACCGAAGAAAGGCGGGAAGGAACGGATGTGCGTCGACTTCACCAACCTAAACAAATCCTGCCCCCAAGACCCGTCCCCCCTTCCGCGCATCGATCAAATCATCGACTCCACCGCTGAGTGCGATTTGCTATGTTTCTTGGATGCGTTCTCTGGATACCATCAGATCAAGATGCGGTGGAGGATGTGGAGAAGACGGCCTTCTTGACACCATGTGGGGTGTACTGCTACACCTGCATGCCTTTCGGCCTTCGCAACGCGGGTGCGACCTTTCAGCGGCTGATGCACATCGCCTTGGGGCGGCAGCTCGGCAGGAACACAGAGGCCTACGTTGATGACATAGTGGTCAAATCTCGCGAGGTGAGGACGTTGATTCAAGACTTGGGGGAGACCTTTGAGAGCTTGCGCCAAGTGAACTTGAGGCTTAACTCGGAAAAGTGTGTGTTTGGCGTCCCATCCGGCAAGTTTCTAGGGTTTCTCGTATCCCACAGAGGGATCGAGACGAACCCGGAAAAGATCAAGGCCATCGAAGACATGAGCCCACCACAGACCCTCAAGGAGATGCAAAAGCTGGCAGGACGGCTGACCACATTAGGGCGTTTCATCTCTAAGCTAGGCGAGAGCGCCTTGCCCTTCTTTTAGCTCGTGAAGAAGAAAGGCCCCTTCGAGTGGACCCCGGAGGCCGACCAGGCCTTCCGAGACCTCAAGAAATACCTCACCAGCCCCCGGTGATGGTGGCACCACGGCCTCTCGAGCCTCTTTTGCTCTACCTTGCTGCCACCCCGTACTCTGCCAGCGGGGCGCTAGTGGCGGTTCGGGAGGAGCGTCAAGACAAGGGTAGAGCTGATGCAGCACCGGGCCAGAGAGGTGCAGCAAAGCCATCAGCGGCGGAGGACCTAGCTCAGCAGAGCAACATCGCGGAAGCTCCTGAGGGCGGTCAGGTCTCAAGAGACCCATCACCTCAGGATATGCCGTAATCTACGCGGGACCCGAGCCTCAACAGTGTACCGACCCTCGTCGAGCACCCGGTGTACTTCGTCAGCATTGTACTGCAGGACGCGAGGGCGCGCTACCCCATGGCGCAGAAGCTCCTGCTCGCACTTTTGGTGGCCTCGCGCAAGCTGCGGCACTAATTCCAGGGGCACCCCATCAAGGTCGTCTCGTCTTACCTGTTGGAGAGGATACTCAGGAGCCCTAACTCAGCCGGGAGGGTCGCTGAATGGAACATCGAGCTGTAAGCATTTCAGCTGGAGTTTAGCACCACCAGGGTCATCAAGGGAGCCACGCTCGCCGATTTTGTGGCAGAATGGACAGATGCCCCGGCTCTTGAGGAAGGAGAAGACCGGTCCACCTCCCTAGGCAGCGAGGCGCCAGACGGCTGGGTCATATATTTTGATGGCGCCTTTGCGCACCAGGGCGCGGGGGCTGGAGTAGTGCTCATCTCGCCCACTCAGGACAAGCTTTGCTACGCCGTGCAACTCTGCTTTCAGCATGGCGAGAAGGTCTCCAACAATATCGCAGAATACAAGGTCCTCATAGCCGGCCTGAAGGCTGCGGCGGCTATGGGGGTGAGGTGCCTTACCGTCAAGGGTGACTCGCAGCTCCTCGTCAACTTCTCCAACAAAGTGTATGAGCCAAAGGGCAAGCACATGGAGGCCTACCTTGCTGAGGTGCGCAAAATGGAAAAGTAGTTTGCAGGCTTGGAGCTGCAGCATGTGCCCCGGGGCACCAACAAGGAAGCTGATGACATCGCCAAGAGAGCATCCAAGCGGCAACCGCAAGAGCCCGGCGTCTTCGAAGAGCGGCTCTTCAAGCCGTCAGCTACGCCGCCTCTTTCAAACACGACTCAGCCTCGGGAGGAGCTCCCCCAGCCCCCGGCCTCGGGAGCCCCAGATTGCGGCCCAACCTCAGGAGCTCGGCTGCTCTTGGCGCTCGAGCCCCAGGAGGAGTGCTGGACCAAGGAGTTCAGGGAGTACCAGATGCATGGGACACTACCAGAGAAAGAAGAGGACGCGGAGCGCATGTCCCGACAGGCCACGGCATATTGCATTCAAGACGGCGAGTTGTATAGGAAACGACCGAACGACATCACGCTGCATTGCATCTCCAGTGATCAAGGGAGGGAGCTGTTGACTGACATACACGGCGGGGACTGTGGACATCACTCGTCATCACGGACCCTCGTCGGCAAGGCCTTCCGCAGTGGATTCTATTGGCCTACAACACTCAACAATGCAGCTGAGCTGGTGAAGTCCTGTGAAGCTTGCCAATTCCATGCCAAGCAAATCCACCAGCCTGCTCAGGGCCTCCAAACCATCCCGCTCACATGGCCATTCGCGGTCTGGGGGCTGGACATCCTAGGCCCGTTCCCACGAGCGCCGGGGGGCTACTGCTATCTCTACGTCGCCATCGATAAGTTCACCAAGTGGGCAGAGGTGGAAGCCGTCCGAACCATTCCAGCCGGCTCTGCTGTCAAGTTCATCAAGGGCCTCGTGAGCCGCTTTGGGGTCCCCAACCGCATTATGACAGATAACGGCTCGCAGTTTACTAGTAACCTCTTTAAAACCTACTGTGCTAACCTTGGAACACAGATCTGCTACGCTTCGGTAGCCCACCCCAGGAGCAATGGTCAGGCCGAGCGTCCCAACACTGAGGTCCTGAGGGGCCTCGAGACTAGGACCTTAGAGAAGAAGCTGGAGGCCTGCGGCAGGGGCTGGCACGACGAGCTCCAGTCCGTGTTGTCGTCCATCCGCACCACCGCTACCAAGCCAACGGGCGAGACTCCGTTCTTCCTCGTCTACAGAGCTAAAGCAGTCCTCCCTCACGAGGTCAGGCATCGCTTCACGCGGGTCCTGGCGTTCGACGAAACACGGCAGGACGCCATGCGGGGGATGGATCTCGTGCTGGGGGAGGAACGACGTCGCGAAGCTGCATTAAGGGCGGCAAGGTACCAGCTATTGGAAATATGCCCTAGAGGCAATAATAAAATGGTTATTATTATACTTCTTTGTTCATGATAATTGTCTATTGTTCATGCTATAATTGTGTTACCCGGAAATCGTAATACATGTGTGAATACATAGACCACAACACGTCCCTAGTGAGCCTCTAGTTGACTAGCTCGTTGATCAAAGGATAGTCATGGTTTCCTGACTATGGACATTAGATGTCATTGATAACGGGATCACATCATTAGGAGAATGATGTGATGGACAAGATCCAATCCTAAGCTTAGCTCAAAGATCATGTAGTTCATTTGCTGTAGCTTTTCTGAATGTCAAGTATCATTTCCTTAGACCATGAGATTGTGCAACTCCCGGACACCGTAGGAGTGCCTTGGGTGTGCCAAACGTCACAACGTAACTGGGTGACTATAAAGGTACATTACAGGTATCTCCGAAAGTGTCTGTTGGGTTGGCACGAATCGAGACTGGGATTTGTCACTTCGTATGACGGACAGGTATCTTTGGGCCCACTCGGTAATGCATCATCATAATGAGCTCAATGTGATCAAGTGGTTGATCACGGGATCATGCATTACGGTACGAGTAAAGTGACTTGCCGGTAACAAGACTGAACAAGGTATTGGGATACCGACGATCGAGTCTCGGGCAAGTAACATACCGATTGACAAAGGGAATTGTATACGGATTGATTGAATCCTCGACATCATGGTTCATCCGATGAGATCATCATGGAGCATGTGGGAGCCAACATGGGTATCCAGATCCCGCTGTTGGTTATTGACCGGAGAGGCTTCTCGGTCATGTCTGCATGTCTCCCGAACCCGTAGGGTCTATACACTTAAGGTTCGGTGACGCTAGGGTTGTAGAGATATTAGCACACAGTAACCCGAAAGGTGTTCGGAGTCCCGGATGAGATCCCGGACGTCACGAGGAGTTCCGGAATGGTCCGGAGGTAAAGATTCATATATAGGAAGTCCAGTTTCGGCCATCGGGAAGGTTTCGGGGGTCACCGGTATTGTACCGGGACCACCGGGTGGGGCCACCTATCCCGAAGGGCCCCATGGGCTTAAGTGGGAGGGGAACCAGCCCCTAGTGGGCTGGTGTGCCCCCCTTGGGCCTCCCCCTGCGCCTAGGGTTAGAAACCCTAGGGGTGGGGGCGCCACCCTTGCCTTGGGGGGCAAGGCACCCCCCTTGGCCGCCGCCCCCCCTAGGAGATTGGATCTCATAGGGCCGGCGCCCCTCCTAGGCACCCTATATATAGTGGGCGGGGAGGGAGGGCTGCGCACCCAAGCCCCTGGCCTCTCCCTCTCCCTCCCATGACACTCCTCCGTCTCCCAGCGCTTGGCGAAGCCCTGCCGAGATCACCGTTGCTTCTACCACCACGCCGTCGTGCTGCTGGATCTTCATCAACCTCTCCTTCCCCCTTGCTGGATCAAGAAGGAGGAGATGTCTCCCAACCGTACGTGTGTTGAACGCGGAGGTGCCGTCCGTTCGGCACTAGGTCATCGGTGATTTGAATCACGTCGAGTATGACTCCATCAACCCCGTTCTCTTGAACGCTTCCGCTCGTGATCTACAAGGGTATGTAGATGCACTCCTCTCTCCCTCGTTGCTAGATGACTCCATAGATTGATCTTGGTGATGCGTAGAAAATTTTAAAATTCTGCTACGTTCCCCAACAGTGGCATCATGATCTAGGTCTATGCGTAGTTACTATGCACGAGTAGAACACAAAGTAGTTGTGGGCGTCGATATTGTCAATTTGCTTGCCGTTACTAGTCTTATCTTGATTCGGCGGCATCGTGGGATGAAGCGGCCCGGACCAACCTTACACGTACGCTTACGTGAGACCGGTTCCACCGACTAACATGCACTAGTTGCATAAGGTGGCTGGCGGGTGTCTGTCTCTCCCACTTTAGTCAGATCGGATTCGATGAACAGAGTCCTTATGAAGGGTAAATAGAAATTGGCAATTCACGTTGTGGTTTTGTCGTAGGTAAGAAACGTTCTTGCTAGAAACCTATAGCAGCCACATAAAAACTTGCAACAACAATTAGAGGACGTCTAACTTATTTTTGCAGCAAGTGTTTTGTGATGTGATATGGCCAAAGGTTGTGATGAATGATGAATGATATATGTGATGTATGAGATTGATCACATTCTTGTAATAGGAATCACGACTTGCATGTCGATGAGTATGACAACCGGCAGGAGCCATAGGAGTTGTCTTTATTTATTTATGACCTACGTGTCAACATAAACGTCATGTAATTACTTTACTTTATTGCTAAAGCGTTAGCCATAGTAGTAGAAGTAATAGATGACGAGACAACTTCAAGAAGACACGATGATGGAGATCATAGTGTCATGCTGGTGACAACGATGATCATGGAGCCCCGAAGATGGAGATCAAAGGAGCAAATGATATTGGCCATATCATGTCACTATTTGATTGCATGTGATGTTTATCATGTTTACATCTTATTTGCTTAGAACGACGGTAGCTTAAATAAGATGATCCCTCATAATAATTTCAAGAAAGTGTTCCCCCTAACTGTGCACCGTTGCGAAGGTCGTTGTCTCGAAGCACCACGTGATGATCGGGTGTGATAGATTCTAACGTTCGAATACAACGGGTGTAAGACAGATTTACACACACAATACACTTAGGTTGACTTGACGAGCCTAGCATGTACAGACATGGCCTCGGAACACAGAAGACTGAAAGGTCGAGCATGAGTCGTATAGAAGATACGATCAACATGAAGATGTTCACCGATGTTGACTAGTCCGTCTCACGTGATGATCGGACACGGCCTAGTTAACTCGGATCATGTTATACTTAGATGACTGGAGGGATGTCTATCTGAGTGGGAGTTCATTTAATAATTTGATTATATGAACTTAATTATCATGAACTTAGTTTAAAATCTTTACAATATGTCTTGTAGATCAAATGGCCCACGTTGTCCTCAACTTCAATGTGTTCCTAGAGAAAACCAAGCTGAAAGACGATGGCAGCAACTATACGGACTGGGTCCGGAACCTGAGGATCATCCTCATAGCTGCCAAGAAAGATTATGTCCTAGAAGCACCGCTAGGTGACGCACCCGTCCCACAGAACCAAGACGTTATGAACGCTTGGCAGACACGTGCTGATGATTACTCCCTCGTTCAGTGCGTCATGCTTTACATCTTAGAACCGGGGCTCCAAAAGTGTTTTGAGAGACACGGAGCATATGAGATGTTCAAAGAGATGAAAATGGTTTTTCAAGCTCATGCCCGGGTCGAGAGATATGAAGTCTCCAACAAGTTCTTCAGCTGTAAGATGGAGGAAAATAGTTCTGTCAGCGAGCACATACTCAAAATGTCTGGGTTGCATAACCGCTTGACTCAGCTGGGAGTTAATCTCCCGGATGACGCGGTTATTGACAGAATCCTTCAGTCGCTTCCACCGAGCTACAAGAGCTTTGTGATGAACTTCAATATGCAGGGGATGGAAAAGACCATTCCTGAAGTATTTGCAATGCTGAAATCAGCAGAGGTAGAAGTCAAAAAGGAACATCAAGTGTTGATGGTGAATAAAACCACTAAGTTCAAGAAAGGCAAGGGTAAGAAGAACTTCAAGAAGGACGGCAAGGGAGTTGTCGCGCCCGGTAAGCAAGCTTCCGGGAAGAAGCCAAAGAATGGACCCAAGCCCGAGACTGAGTGTTTTTATTGCAAGGGAAGTGGTCACTGGAAGCGGAACTGCCCCAAATACTTAGCGGACAAGAAGGCCAGCATCACGAAAGGTATATGTGATATACATGTAATTGATGTGTACCTTACCAGTACTTGTAGTAGCTCCTGGGTATTTGATACCGGTGCGGTTGCTCACATTTGTAACTCAAAGCAGGAGCTGCGGAATAAGCGGAGACTGGCGAAGGACGACGTGACGATGCGCGTCGGGAATGGTTCCAAGGTCGATGTGATCGCCGTCGGCACGCTACCTCTACATTTACCTACGGGATTAGTTTTAAACCTCAATAATTGTTATTTAGTGCCAGCTTTGAGCATGAACATTGTATCAGGATCTCGTTTAATACGAGATGGCTACTCATTTAAATCCGAGAATAATGGTTGTTCTATTTATATGAGAGATATGTTTTATGGTTATGCTCCGATGTTGAATGGTTTATTCCTAATGAATCTCGAGCTTAATGCTACACATATTCATAGTGTGAATACCAAAAGATGTAAGGTTGATAATGATAGTCCCACATACTTGTGGCACTGCCGCCTTGGTCACATAGGTGTCAAACGCATGAAGAAGCTCCATGCAGATGGACTTTTAGAGTCTCTTGATTAAGAATCATTTGACACGTGCGAACCATGCCTCATGGGTAAAATGACCAAGACTCCGTTCTCAGGAACAATGGAGCGAGCAACCAACTTATTGGAAATCATACATACTGATGTGTGCGGTCCAATGAGTGTTGAGGCTCGCGGTGGCTATCGTTATGTTCTCACCCTCACTGATGACTTGAGTAGATATGGGTATGTCTACTTAATGAAACACAAGTCTGAGACCTTTGAAAAGTTCAAGGAATTTCAGAGTGAGGTTGAGAATCAACGTGGCCGGAAAATCAAGTTCTTGCGATCAGATCGTGGGGGAGAATACTTGAGTCACGAATTTGGCACACACTTAAAAATATGTGGAATAGTTTCACAACTCACGCCGCCTGGAACACCTCAGCGTAATGGTGTGTCTGAATGTCGTAATCGCACTCTATTGGATATGGTGCGATCTATGATGTCTCTTACCGATTTACCGCTGTCATTTTGGGGCTATGCTTTAGAGACTGCCGCATTCACTTTAAATAGGGCTCCGTCAAAATCCGTTGAGACGACACCATATGAATTATGGTTTGGGAAGGAACCTAAGCTGTCGTTTCTAAAAGTTTGGGGATGCGATGCTTATGTCAAGAAACTTCAACCTGAAAAGCTCGAACCCAAGTCGGAAAAATGCGTCCTCATAGGATACCCTAAAGAAACTGTTGGTTATACCTTCTACCTCAGATCCGAAGGCAAGATCTTTGTTGCCAAGAATTGGTCCTTTCTAGAGAAAGAGTTTCTCTCGAAAGAAATAAGTGGGAGGAAGGTAGAACTTGATGAAGTATTACCACTTGAACCGGTAAGTGGCGCAGCTCAAGAAAATGTTCCTGAGGTGCCTGCACCGACTAGAGAGGAAGTTGATGATGATCATGAAACTTCAGATCAAGTTGCTACTGAACTTCGTAGGTCCACAAGGACACGTTCCGCACCAGAGTGGTACGGCAACCCTGTCTTGGAAATCATGTTGTTAGACAATGGTGAACCTTCGAACTATGAAGAAGCGATGGCGGGCCCGGATTCCGACAAATGGCTGGAAGCCATGAAATCCGAGATAGGATCCATGTATGAAAAAGAAGTATGGACTTTGACTGACTTGCCCGTTGATCGGCGAGCCATAGAAAAAAATGGATCTTTAAGAAGAAGACAGACGCGGATGGTAATGTGACCATCTATAAAGCTCGGCTTGTCGCTAAGGGTTATCGACAAGTTCAAGGGGTTGACTACGATGAGACTTTCTCACCCGTAGCGAAGCTGACGTCCGTCCGAATCATGTTAGAAATTGTCGCATTCTATGATTATGAGATATGGCAAATGGACGTCAAAACGGCATTCCTTAATGGTTTCCTTAAGGAAGAATTGTATATGATGCAGCCGGAAGGTTTTGTTGATCCTAAGAATGCTGACAAGGTGTGCAAGCTCCAACGCTCGATTTATGGGCTGGTGCAAGCATCTCCGAGTTGGAACATTCGCTTTGATGAGATGATCAAAGCGTTTGGGTTTATGCAGACTTATGGAGAAGCCTGCATTTACAAGAAAGTGAGTGGGAGCTCTGTAGCATTTCTCATATTGTATGTGGATGACATACTGTTGATGGGAAATGATATAGAATTCTTGGAAAGCATAAAGGCCTACTTGAACAAGTGTTTTTCAATGAAGGACCTTGGAGAAGCTGCTTATATATTAGGCATCAAGATCTATAGAGATAGATCGAGACGCCTCATTGGTCTTTCACAGAGTATGTACCTTGACAAGATATTGAAGAAGTTCAAAATGGATCAGTCAAAGAAGGGGTTCTTTCCTGTATTGCAAGGTACGAGATTGAGCACAGCTCAATGCCCGACCACGGCAGAAGATAGAGAAAAGATGAGTGTCGTCCCCTATGCCTCGGCCATAGGGTCTATCATGTATGCTATGCTGTGTACCAGACCTGATGTAAACCTTGCCGTAAGTTTGGTAGGAAGGTACCAAAGTAATCCCGGCATGGAACACTGGACAGCGGTCAAGAATATCCTGAAGTACCTGAAAAGGACTAAGGAAATGCTTCTCGTTTATGGAGGTGACGAAGAGCTCGTCGTAAAGGGTTACATCGATGCTAGCTTCGACACAGATCTGGATGACTCTAAGTCACAAACCGGATACGTGTATATTTTGAATGGTGGGGCAGTAAGCTGGTGCAGTTGCAAGCAAAGCATTGTGGCGGGATCTACATGTGAAGCGAAGTACATGGCAGCCTCGGAGGCAGCACAAGAAGCAGTCTGGGTGAAGGAGTTCATTACCGACCTAGGAGTCATACCCAATGCGTCGGGCCCGATGACTCTCTTCTGTGACAACACTGGAGCAATTGCCCTTGCCAAGGAGCCCAGGTTTCACAGGAAGACCAGGCATATCAAGCGTTGCTTCAACTCCATTCGTGAAAGTGTTCAAAATGGAGACATAGAGATTTGTAAAGTACATACGGACCTGAATGTAGCAGATCCATTGACTAAACCTCTCCCTAGAGCAAAACATGATCAACACCAGAACTGCATGGGTGTTCGATTCATCACAATGTAACTAGAATATTGACTCTAGTGCAAGTGGGAGACTGTTGGAAATATGCCCTAGAGGCAATAATAAAATGGTTATTATTATATTTCTTTGTTCATGATAATTGTCTATTGTTCATGCTATAATTGTGTTATCCGGAAATCGAAATACATGTGTGAATACATAGACCACAACACGTCCCTAGTGAGACTCTAGTTGACTAGCTCGTTGATCAAAGGATAGTCATGGTTTCGTGACTATGGACATTAGATGTCATTGATAACGGGATCACATCATTAGGAGAATGATGTGATGGACAAGACCCAATCCTAAGCTTAGCTCAAAGATCGTGTAGTTCGTTTGCTGTAGCTTTTCTGAATGTCAAGTATCATTTCCTTAGACCATGAGATTGTGCAACTCCCGGATACCGTAGGAGTGCCTTGGGTGTGCCAAACGTCACAACGTAACTGGGTGACTATAAAGGTACATTACAGGTATCTCCGAAAGTGTCTATTGGGTTGGCACGAAGCGAGACTGGGATTTGTCACTCCGTATGACAGAGAGGTATCTCTGGGCCCACTCGGTAATGCATCATCATAATGAGCTCAATGTGATCAAGTGGTTGATCACGGGATCATGCATTATGGTACGAGTAAAGTGACTTGCCGGTAACGAGACTGAACAAGGTATTGGGATACCGACGATCGAGTCTCGGGCAAGTAACATACCGATTGACAAAGGGAATTGTATACAGATTGATTGAATCCTCGACATCATGGTTCATCCGATGAGATCATCATGGAGCATGTGGGAGCCAACATGGGTATCCAGATCCCGCTGTTGGTTATTGACTGGAGAGGCTTCTCGGTCATGTCTGCATGTCTCCCGAACCCGTAGGGTCTACACACTTAAGGTTCGGTGACGCTAGGGTTGTAGAGATATTAGCACACGGTAACCCAAAAGGTGTTCGAAGTCCTGGATGAGATCCCGGACGTCACGAGGAGTTCCGGAATGGTCCGGAGGTAAATATTCATATATAGGAAGTCCAGTTTCGGCCATCGGGAAGGTTTCGGGGGTCACCGATATTGTACTGGGACCATCGGAAGGGTCCCGGGGGTCCACCGGGTGGGGCCACCTATCCCGGAGGGCCCCATGGGCTGAAGTGGGAGGGGAACCAGCCCCTAGTGGGCTGGTGCGCCCCCCCCTTGGGCCTCCCCATGCGCCTAGGGTTAGAAACCCTAGGGGTGGGGGCGCCACCCTTGCCTTGGGGGGCAAGGCACCCCCCTTGGCCGCCGCCCCCCTAGGAGATTGGATCTCCTAGGCCCCCCCCTAGGCACCCTATATATAGTGGGGGGAGGGAGGGCTGCGCACCCAAGTCCCTGGCCTCTCCCTCTCCCTCCTGTGACACTCCTCCGTCTCCCAGCGCTTGGCGAAGCCCTGCCGAGATCACCGTTGCTTCCACCACCACGCCGTCGTGCTGCTGGATCTTCATCAACCTATCCTTCCCCCTTGCTGGATCAAGAAGGAGGAGACGTCTCCCAACCGTATGTGTGTTGAACGCGGAGGTGCTGTCCGTTCGGCACTAGGTCATCGGTGATTTGAATCACGTCGAGTACGACTCCATCAACCCCGTTCTCTTTAACGCGGAGGTGCCGTCCGTTCGGCACTAGGTCATCGGTGATTTGAATCACGTCGAGTACGACTCCATCAACCCCGTTCTCTTGAACGCTTCCGCTCGTGATCTACAAGGGTATGTAGATGCACTCCTCTCTCCCTCGTTGCTAGATGACTCCATAGATTGATCTTGGTGATGAGTAGAAAATTTTAAAATTCTGCTACGTTCCCCAACACCAGCAAGCGTTGCGGCGCTATCACTGCCGCAACATTCACTCCAGGACGCTCGAGACGGGTGACCTGGTCCTGAGGAGGGTCCTCTCCAGGGAAGGCTTGCACAAGCTTTCACCCATGTGGGAGGGCCCGTTCAGGGTCGTCCACATCACCAGGCCTGGCGTCGTGCGCTTGGAGACGCAAGAGGAGACGCCTATCCAAAACGCCTGGAACATCCAGCACCTCCGGAAGTTCTACCCATGAAGCAAGGCCCAGTGCCTAAGAAGCAAGGCCCAGAGCCTGTGAAGCAAGGCCCAGAGCCTGTGAAGCAAGGCCCAGAGCCTGTGAAGCAAGGCCCAGTGCCTGAGAAGCAAGGCCCAGAGCCTGTGAAGCAAGGCCCAGAGCCTATGAAGCAAGGCCCGGTGCCTGTGAAGAATCGCCGCCCCTGACACTCTTACGTAATAATGAGTTGGGGCTGTGCACGCCTCGGAGTCTCAGGAGCACCGGCCTCAGGCCCTGGGGCTCCCTCCCACGCCTAGTGGACAGCACTTAGCTCCGCGCTGGTGAGAAGACTTGAAGACTAGATTAGGTGCCGGACGCGGCTTTTCATTTGCTTTCCATAGTTGGCTTGCTTTTCCTTAATCGAGTTTGCCTTTGGCGTTCCTTGCTGATTTGGTCCCTTCGCCTTTTACCGCGTTTTTCGGCTATGGTTTACCCGTGATCTCTCTCTCTCTCGCATACCTCGCGAGGGGGCTAGCCAGGTCACCCTCGTTCGATCCTGGAAGCTGGTGCAACTCTCCTAAATCCGTGCCCCTCGGGTACCGTGATGCAAAGCGCCAAGTCAAGGTTCGGGTGAATGGTAAAATCCTCTAGCGCACCCCCTAACAAATTCTTGCAGTTCCTGAGCAAACGCAGATATCTGGTGAAGGAAGGGGCGTCCCAAACACGCCAGGTTAGGTTATCTCTGCGCAAAATAACAGCATGGCATGGGAATAATACGCACGTTGATTAACCAAGAACCATACTTCGATACACGCCCCTCTGGGCCCATACTGGTTTCATTTTCTGGTGCAGGAAAAGAAAGGAAAAAACCAAACAAAGCGGTGTTTCAGCAATCTGCGGGGGCAGGCCCTTAGCGACGCCCAAGCCTAGCCAGACCCCTCCTCGCGCTTCACGGAGGCGCGATGACGAGATGACCCGCTGCCTCCTTCGAAGCGAGCGTGGCGGCTAATCATAGCCACTTCTGCTAGAGCTGTCGCAGGAGGGAGAGCCGTTGTAGCTGGAGGAGATGCGGTCATCGCTGAGGGCAGGCTCGCCCTCACCCTCGTCACGACCGTCGCCAAGGTCGAGCAGCTCCTCACCGTTGTTCGTCTTGGGGCAGCACCCGGCGTGGCGGCCATCTTCCCCGAACACCCTCACGTAGAGGGTCGACCTGCCGCCATACTTGAAGTGGAGCGTGCACCGCCTGCCCAGGCCGCGCGCGCGGGCGAACGTCTGCCAGCCACGGGCCAGGGCTATGTTGCCCGCGGCAGAAGTCTCGACCATGACCCAGGAGGCCTTGCTGCAGTAACCATCCACCTGCAATCAGAGCCCCCTGGACCAGGGGCCGGTAGCTCATCGACAAGGAAGCGCGGAAGCTGAAGACAGTTGCCGGCTGGGTTTTCTGACCAAACAACGAACTCCGGCGACGCCTCAACTGAATGGAAGCGCGGGCAGGGAGGCCTCGCCACCATCGCGCACCTCCCCCCATCAACTGGACCGCCACGGTTGGGATGGCCCCCTCCGCGTGCCGTGGCGCCGCCTCGACGGTGGGCCATGGCGGGGGTCGCAGCGTGCTTGCGCGGGCGGCCACGACCGCGCTTGGGCACCGGGGAACTAGGGCCCTCGCGAGGGGCCTTTCCCTTCTCGGCGGCAGAGAACTTCCTTTGAGGCACCATCGGAGGCACTGCAAGCAATGGAGCAAGAAGGAGGAAGCAAGCAAGGAAGAGATGGGCAACGGGGGCTCCGCCCCCTCCCCATTTATGGCAAGAGAAGGCCAACCGGCGTCTCCCATGATCGTAGGTAATGAGGGTTTCCCTTGCATGTCGCAGGGACTTGTCAAGTCGTGCAGTCGCTGAAGCAACATGGGGAAGCGGAGACGCCCACGTCCAATTAACCACCATGCGTCAACCGAGGCCATAGGCTTTTGGGGCCCGCGGTGCTCCGAACTTTACCCTTGGCTTCGCCGTGAAGCCAAGCCCGAGCGCACCTTGGGCCCGGGGGCTACTGTCGGCGTTTTGGGAACGGGGGTCCCCAGCTTGCCTGCCTGCGGCCCGCGGCGTGGCTGAGCCAGCAGGCCGTAGGGCCCATCTTCACCAACAAAGTGCCCAAGACCCTCGCGAGGGGCCAAGCCTCGCGAGGCGGATGACGCAAGACCTCCTCTGGAGTGGGCTAGCCAAGGAGGCTCACGAGGAGTGAAGATATCAAGGCGAGGTGAACCTCACGAGGCTGTCGTGACGTGAGCCGTGACGATCGACACCAGGCGGGTGCCAGCGCGCACAACGTCCTTGTTTCCTCTTTGGTGCAAAGGGGGCAAGCGCAGCCGCGGAGTATCGAGGCCTCAAGCAAAGGTTGCCATTTCGGTGCAACAAGACCAAGACCATGGACTGCAAGACGGAGGTCACCGTGGAGCCCAGAACAGTGTCACCACCAGAACTTTGTGCAGGCGAAGACTACTTTTGTCAGGATAGCTTGTACTAGTTGTCCCCCTTTAAATTAGCCCGCCATTGTTGGCTTCCTTTCCGCTCGATATTTGGAAGAGGACCAGGGCCTCTATAAATAGGACTAGCCACCACAGTGGAGGGGGGATCACCTCATCTTAGCTAGAGAGAGGACGAGAGAGAGACCACCCCCCCCACACAAGCTCACCGAGCTCAAGAACGCCTCAACCTCAGGAGGCCGTTCTTCACTTGTATTGTTCATCATCAGCCCAAGAGGCAATTCACCACCACCACACTGGAGTAGGGTATTACACCACAACGGTGGCCCGAACCAGTATAAACCCTGTGTCATTCTGTGTTGTGAGTTCGTCCGCAAGATCTTAGCGAGCTAGAGCGTAGATCGGTTGGAGGGAAAGACTTCGCGCGCACGCCAGTGTTCGAACCTTAAGGGTTTGCCGGAACCCCACATCCCGACAGATGTAGAGGAACACACGTGTCGTAGTAGAGGTGCGCACGTAGCATGTACACGTACGTACAGCGGCCAGTGTGCAAGAAAGAAAATACGGCCACGTATGTACATACGGGCAGGGTCTCGAATGCCTACTCGCGCATATGTACGGCCAGAGCTCGTGTACATGGTTGGGTCAGAACGGAGAAACGGCGTCGTCATGTTCATGGGGAGCCAACCGGCTGGTCTCGGTCCTTACCTATCAGATAAGTGTGCACAACACCATCTTCTCACTGAATCATTTGTCAAATGATTTAAATATTTTCCACGTGAGTCTAGGGTGTCATTTATGCTTTATGATGAACCATATACCATTTCACTAGAGAACTTTTCTTACCATTGCAAACTTCCATTTTGGGGTTCGCTTGATGTGCCAGCAAAGGCTGAGTATGAGACCTTCTTGACTAGCCTTTGCTACGGTGAAAATAGGGGAGTAAGGCAAGGAAGAATAAAGAGCATTCACTTTCCCACAATTCAGTACCTTGCATTATTTAACGGGAAATGCATAGTAGGCAAGCAAGACTGTAGCATACTTTGTTCGCCAGACTTGAGCCTCATTCACAGCGCTCTAACTGGTGAAAGGATTTATAACCTTGGAGCGATTGTTGCATGTAGACTTTAGAATAACGCCAAAAGTGGCTGGTTCTATGGTGGAATTTATGCCACACGTTTAGCACGAGGACTAGGTGTTTCACCTTTGCCCTTTGATCCTATCCTTCCCACTCGGTATTTAGATTTTGATGCTTTAAAATAGCATAAGATTCTCTCGGGAAGGGCTAATAACTTTGAAGGAAATATGCCCTAGAGGCAATAATAAAGTTGTTATTTATATTTCCTTATATCATATGATAAATGTTTATTATTCATGCTAGAATTGTATTAACCAGAAACTTAGTACATGTGTGAATACATAGACAAACAAAGTGTCACTAGTATGCCTCTACTTGACTAGCTCGTTGAATCAAAGATGGTTATGTTTCCTAACCGTAGACATGAGTTGTCATTTGATTAATGGGATCACATCATTAGAGAATGATGTGATTGACTTGACCCATTCCGTTAGCTTAGCATGATGATCGTTTAGTTTGTTGCTATTGCTTTCTCCATAACTTATAGATGTTCCTATGACTATAAGATCATGCAACTCCCGAATACTGGAGGAACACTTTGTGTGCTACCAAACATCACGACGTAACTGGGTGATTATAAAGGTGCTCTACAAGTGTCTCCGATTGTGTTTGTTGAGTTGGCATAGATCGAGATTAGGATTTGTCACTCTGATTGTCGGAGAGGTATCTCTGGGCCCTCTCAGTAATGCACATCACTATAGGCCTTGCAAGCAATGTGACTAATAAGTTAGTTATGGGATGATGCATTATGGAACGAGTAAAGAGACTTGCTGGTAACGAGATTGAACTTGGTATTGAGATACCGACGATCGAATCTCGGGCAAGTAACATACAGATGACAAAGGGAACAACCTCTATCGTTATGCGGTTTGACCGATAAAGATCTTCGTAGAATATGTGGAAGCCAATATGAACATCCAGGTTACACTATTGCTTATTGACCAGAGATGTGTCTCGGTCATGTCTACATAGTTCTCGAACCCGTAGGGTCCGCACGCTTAACGTTCAGTGACGATCGGTATTATGAGTTTATGTGTTTTGATGTACCGAAGGTAGTTCGGAGTTCTGGATGTGATCACAGACATGACGAGGAGTCTCGAAATGGTCGAGACATAAAGATTGATTTATTGGATGGCTATATTCGGACACCGGAAGTATTCCAGGTGATTTCGGAAAAAAACCGGAGTACAGGAGGGTTACCAGAACCCCTGGGAGAACTAATGGGCCACATGGGCCTTAGTGGAGAGAGAGGGCCAGCCAGGGCAGGCCACACGCCCCCTCCCCCTCTGGTCCGAATTGGACTAGGGAAGGGGGGCAACGCCCCCCTTTCCTTCTCCCTCTCCTCCTTCCTTCCCCCTGCTAGTAGGAGTAGGAAAGGGAAGTCCTAATCCTACTAGGAGGGTGACTCCTCCTCTCTTGGCACGCCCCAAGGGCCGGCCGGCCTCCCCCATTGCTCCTTTATATATGGGGGCAGGGGACACCCTAGAACACACAAGTTGATTGTTTCCAGTCATGTGCGGTGCCCCCCTCCATCATAATCCACCTCGGTCATATCGTAGCAGTGCTTAGGCGAAGCCTTGTTCCGATAGCATCATCATCACCGTCATCACACCATCGTGCTGACGAAGCTCTCCCTCGACAAGCTAAACGTGTGCAGATCGCGGAGGTGTCGTACTTTCGGTACTAGGATCGGTCGATTGTGAAGACGTACGACTACATCAACCATGTTGTCATAATGCTTCCGCTTATGGTCTACGAGGGTACGCAAACAATACTCTCCCCTGTCATTGCTATCTATCACCATGATCTTGCGTGTGCGTAGGAAATTTTTTAAATTACTGCGTTCCCCAACAGTGGCATCAGAGCCAGATTTATGCGTAGATGTTATATGCACAAGTTGAACACAAAGGAGTTGCGGGCGTGGGTATATACATATTGCTTGCCGTCACTAGTTGTTTCTTGATTCGGCGGTTTTGTCGGATGAAGCGGCCCAGACCGACATTACGCGTACGCTTACGCGAGACTGGTTCTATCGACGTGCTTCGCACATAGGTGGCTGGTGGGTGTCAGTTTCTCCAACTTTAGTTGAATCAGATTCAATGAACGGAGTTCTTTCCGATGATCAAAAATCAATCACTATACCGCGTTGTGGTTTTTGATGCATACGTAAGAATGGTTCTTGCTCAGCCCGTAGCAGCCACATAAAACTTGCAACGACAAAGTAGAGGACGTCTAACTTGTTTTTGCAGGGCATGTTGTGATGTGATATGGTCAAGACATGATGCTAAATTTTATTGTATGAGATGATCATGTTTTGTAACACAGTAATCGGCAACTGGCAGGAGCCATATGGTTGTCGCTTTATTGTATGAAATGCAATCGCCATGTAATTGCTTTACTTTATCACTAAGCGGTAGCAATAGTCGTATAAGCAATAGTTGGCGAGACGACAATGATGCTTCGATGGAGATCAAGGTGTCAAGACAGTGACGATGGTGATTATGACGGTGCTTTGGAGATGGAGATCAAAGGCACAAGATGATGATGGCCATAGCATATCACTTATATTGATTGCATGTGATGTTTATCCTTTATGCATCTTATTTTGCTTAGTTCGACGGTAGCATTATAAGATGATCTCTCACTAAATTTCAAGGTATAAGTGGTCTCCCTGAGTATGCATCATTGCTACAGTTCGTCGTGCCGAGACACCACGTGATGATCGGGTGTGATAAGCTCTACGTTCCCATACAACGGGTGCAAGCCAGTTTTGCACATGCAGAATACTCGGGTTAAACTTGACGAGCCTAGCATATGCAGATATGGCCTCGGAACACTAAGATCGAAAGGTCGAGCGTGAATCATATAGTAGATAAGATCAACATAGTGATGTTCACCATTGAAAACTACTCCATCTCACGTGATGATCTGACATGGTTTAGTTGATATGGATCACGTGATCACTTAGATGATTAGAGAGATGTCTATCTAAGTGGGAGTTCTTAAGTAATTTGATTAATTGAACTTTAATTTATCATGAACTTAGTACCTGATAGTATTTTGCATATCTATGTTGTTGTAGATAGATGGCCCGTGTTGTTGTTCCGTTGAATTTTAATGCGTTCCTAGAGAAAGCTACGTTGAAAGATGATGGTAGCAACTACACGGACTGGGTCCGTAACTTGAGGATTATCCTCATTGCTGCACAGAAGAATTACATCCTGGAAGCACCGCTAGGTGACAAACCCGCTGTAGGAGCAACACCAGATGTTGTGAACACCTGGCAAAGCAAAGCTGATGACTACTCGATAGTTCAGTGTGCCATGCTTTACGGCTTAGAATCGGGACTTCAACGATGTTTTGAGCACCATGGAGCATATGAGATGTTCCAGGAGTTGAAGTTAATATTTCAAAAAAATGCCCGGATTGAGAGATATGAAGTCTCCAATAAGTTCTATAGCTGCAAGATGGAGGAGAATAGTTCTGTCAGTGAACATATACTCAGAATGTCTGGGTACCACAACCACTTGACTCAACTGGGAGTTAATCTTCCAGATGATATTTTCATTGACAGAGTTCTTCAATGACTGCCACCAAGCTATAAGAGCTTCGTGATGAACTATAATATGCAAGGGATGGATAAGACGATTCATGTGCTCTTCGCAATGCTAAAGGCTGCAGAGGTAGAAATCAAAAAGGAGCATCAAGTGTTGATGGTTAACAAGACTACCGGTTTCATGAAAAAGGGTAAAGGGAAGAAGGGGAAATTCAAGAAGAACAGTAAGCCAGTTGTTGCTCAAGTGAAGAAACCCAAGTCTGGACCTAAGCCTGAGACTGAGTGCTTCTACTGCAAAAGAACTGGTCAATGGAAGCGGAACTTCCCCAAGTATTTGGCGGAGAAGAAGGATGGAAAAGTGAAAGGTATATTTGATATACATGTTATTGATGTGTACCTTACTAATGCTCGCAGTAGTGCCTGGGTATTTGATACTGGTTCAGTCGCTAACATTTGTAACTCGAAACAGGGGCTATGGATTAATCGAAGATTGGCTAAGGACGAGGTGACGATGCGCGTGGGAAATGGTTCCAAAGTCGATGTGATTGTCGTCGGCACGCTACCTCTACATCTACCTTTGGGATTAGTTTTAGACCTAAATAATTGTTATTTGGTGCCAGCGTTGAGCATGAACATTATATCTGGATCTTGTTTGATGTGAGATGGTTATTCATTTAAATCAGAGAATAATAGTAGTTCTATTTATATGAGTAATATCTTTTATGGTCATGCACCCTTAATGAGTGGTCTATTTTTACTAAATCTTGATAGTAGTGATACGCATGTTCATAGTATTGAAGCCAAAAGATGCAGAGTTGATAATGATAGTGCAACTTATTTGTGGCACTGCCGTTTAGGTCATGTTGGTGTAAAGCGTATGAAGAAACTCCATTCTGATGGACTTCTGGAATCACTTGGTACTTGCGAGCCATGCCTCATGGGCAAGATGACTAAAACTCCGTTCTCCGGAAAAATGGAGCAAGCAACAGAGTTATTAGAAATCATACATACTGATGTATGTGGTCCAATGAACATTGAAGCTCACGGAGGATATTGTTTTTTCTCACCTTCACAGATGATTTGAGCATAATGGGTATATCTACTGAATCAAACATAAGTCTGGAACATTTGAAAAGTTCAAAGAATTTCAGAGTGAAGTGGAAAATCATCGTAACAAGAAAATCAAGTTTCTGCGATCTGATCGTGGAGGTGAATATTTGAGTTATGAGTTTGGACTTCATTTGAAACAATGCAGAATAGTTTCGCAACTCACACCACCTAGAACACCACAATGTAATGGTGTGTCCGAATGTCGTAACCGCACTTTATTAGATATGGTGTGATCTATGATGTCTCTCACTGATTTACCGCTATCGTTTTGGGGTTATGCTTTAGAGACAGATGCATTAACATTAAATAGGGCACCATCTAAATCCGTTGAGACGACACCTTATGAATTGTGGTTTGGCAAGAAACCCAAGTTGCCGTTTCTTAAAGTTTGGGGCTGCGATGCTTATGTGAAGAAACTTCAACCTGATAAGATCGAACCCAAATCGGAGAAATGTGTCTTCATAGGATACCCAAAGGAGACTGTTGGGTACACCTTCTATCACAGACCCGAAGGCAAGATATTCGTTGCTAAGAATGGATCCTTTCTAGAGAAGGAGTTTCTCTTGAAAGAAGTGAGTGGGGGGGGGGAAGTAGAACTTGATGAGGTAATTGTACCTGCTCCCATATTGGAAAGTAGTTCATCACTGAAATTAGTTCCAGTGATTCCTACACCAGTAAGTGAGGAAGCTAATGATGATGACCATGAAACTTCTGATCAAGTTACACCGAACCTCGTAGGTCAACCAGAGTAAGATCCGCACCAGAGTGGTATGGTAATCCTGTTCCGGAAGTCATGTTACTTGACCATGACGAACCTATGAATTATGAGGAAGCGATGATGAGCCCAGATTCCACAAAATGGCTTGAAGCCATGAAATCTGAGATGGGATCCATGTATGATAACAAAGTATGGACTTTGGTTGACTTGCCCGACGATTGGCAGGCCATAGAGAATAAATGGATCTTCAAGAAGAAGACTGACGCTGACGGTAATGTTACTATCTACAAAGATCGACTTGTTCCAAAAGGTTTTCGACAAGTTCAAGGAGTTGACTACGATGAGACCTTCTCACCCGTAGCGATGCTTAAGTCCGTCTGAATCATGTTAGCAATTGCCGCATTTTACGATTATGAAATTTGGCAAATGGATGTCAAAACTACATTCCTTAATGGATATTTTAAAGAAGAGTTGTATATGATGCAACCAGAAGGTTTTGTCGATCCAAAAGGAGCTAACGAAGTGTGCAAGCTCCAACGATCCATTTATGGACTGGTGCAAGCCTCTCGGAGTTGGAATATACACTTTGATAGTGTGATCAAAGCATATGGTTTTATACAGACTTTTGGAGAAGCCCGTATTTACAAAAAAGTGAGTGGGAGCTCTGTAGCATTTCTGATATTATATGTGGATGACATATTGTTGATCGGAAATGATACCAAATTTAATAGCATAAAAGGATACTTTAATAAGATTTTTTCAATGAAAGACCTTGGTGAAGCTGCTTATATATTGGGAATCAAGATCTATAGAGATAGATCAATACACTTAATTGGACTTTCACAAAGCACATACCTTGATAAAGTTTTGAAGAAGTTCAAAATGGATCAGGCAAATAAAGGGTTCTTGCCTGTGTTACAAGGTGTGAAGTTGAGTCAGACTCAGTGCCCAACCACTGCAGAAGATAGAGAGAAAATGAAAGGTGTTCCCTATGCTACAGCCATAGGCTCTATCATGTATGCAATGCTGTGTACCAGACCGGATGTGTGCCTTGCTATCAGTTTAGCAGGGAGATACTAAAGTAATCCAGGAGTGGATCACTGGACAGCGGTCAAGAACATCCTGAAATACCTGAAAAGGACTAAGGATATGTTTCTCATATATGGAGGTGACAAAGAGCTTGTCGTAAATGGTTACGTCGATGCAAGCTTTGATGCTGATGCAGATGAATCTAAGTCACAAACCGGATACGTGTTTTTTGTTAAATGGTGGAGCTGTCAGTTGGTGCAGTTCCAAGCAGAGTGTCGTGGCGGGATCTACATGTGAAGCGGAGTACATAGCTGCTTCGGAAGCAGCGAATGAAGGAGTCTGGATGAAGGAGTTCATATCCGATTTAGGTGTCATACCTAGTGCATCGGGTCCAATGAAAATCTTTTGTGACAATACTGGTGCAATTTCCTTGGCAAAGGAATCCAGATTTCACAAGAGAACCAAGCACATCAAGAGACGCTTCAATTCCATCCGCGATCAAGTCAAGGAGGGAGACATAGAGATTTGCAAGATACATACGGATCTGAGTGTTGCAGACCCGTTGACTAAGCCTCTCTCACGAGCAAAACATGATCAGCACCAAGACTCCATGGTGGTTAGAATCATTACTATGTAATCTAGATTATTGACTCTAGTGCAAGTGGGAGACTGAAGGAAATATGCCCTAGAGACAATAATAAAGTTGTTATTTATATTTCCTTATATCATGATAAATGTTTATTATTCATGCTAGAATTGTATTAACCAGAAACTTAGTACATGTGTGAATACATAGACAAACATAGTGTCACTAGTATGCCTCTACTTGACTAGCTCATTGAATCAAAGATGGTTATGTTTCCTAACCATAGACATGAGTTGTCATTTGATTAACGGGATCACATCATTAGAGAATGATGTGATTGACTTGACCCATTCCGTTAGCTTAGCACAATGATTGTTTAGTTTGTTGCTATTGCTTTCTCCATAACTTATAGATGTTCCTATGACTATGAGATCATGCAACTCCCGAATACCGGAGGAACACTTTGTGTGCTACCAAACATCACAACGTAACTGGGTGATTATAAAGGTGCTGTACAGGTGTCCCTGATGGTGTTTGTTGAGTTGGCATAGATTGAGATTATGATTTGTCACTCCGATTGTCGGAGAGGTATCTCTCGGCCCTCTCGGTAATGCACATCACTATAAGCCTCGCAAGCAATTTGACTAATAAGTTAGTTACGGGATGATGCATTACGGAACGAGCAAAGAGACTTGCTGGTAACGAGATTGAACTTGGTATTGAGATACCGACGATCGAATCTCGGGCAAGTAACATATCGATGACAAAGGGAACAACGTATTCGTTATGCAGTTTGACCAATAAAGATCTTCGTAGAATATATGGGAGCCAATATGAACATCCAGGTTCCGCTATTGGTTATTGACCGGACACGTGTCTCGGTCATGTCTACATAGTTCTCGAACGCGTAGGGTCCACACGCTTAACATTTGGTGACGATCGGTATTATGAGTTTATGTGTTTTGATGTACCGAAGGTAGTTCGGAGTCCCGGATGTGATCACAGACATGACGAGGAGGCTCTAAATGGTCGAGACATAAAGATTTATATATTGGATGGCTATATTCGGACACCGGAAGTGTTCCGGGTGATTTTGAAGAAAACCGGAGTACCAGAGGTTTACCGGAATCCCCCGGGAGAACTAATGGGCCACACGGGCCTTAGTGGAGAGAGAGGGCCGGCCAGGGCAGGCCGCGCGCCCCCTCCCCCTCTAGTCCGAATTGGACTAGGGAAGGAGGGGCGGCGCCCCCCTTTCCTTCTCCCTCTCCTCCTTCCTTTCCCCCTCCTAGTAGGAGTACGAAAGGGAAGTCCTACTCCTACTAGGAGGAGGACTCCTCCTTGCTGGCGTGCCCCAAGGGCCGGCCGGCCTCCCCCTTGCTCCTTTATATACGGGGGCAGGGGGCACCCTAGAACACACAAGTTGATTGTTTCCAGCCGTGTGCGGTGCCCCCCTCCACCATAATCCACCTCAGTCATATCGTAGTAGTGCTTAGGCGAAGCCCTTTTCCGATAGCATCATCATCACCGTCATCACGCCGTCGTGCTGACGAAGCTCTCCCTCGACACTCTGCTGGATCGTGAGTTCGTGGGACGTCACCGAGCTGAATGTGTGCAGATCGCGGAGGTGCCAGACTTTCGGTACTAGGATTGTTCGATCGTGAAGACGTATGACTACATCAACCGCGTTGTCATAACGCTTCCGCTTATGCTCTACGAGGGTACGTAGACAATACTCTCCCCTCTCGTTGCTATGCATCACCATGATTTTGCGTGTGCGTGGGAAATTTTTGAAATTACTGCATTCCCCAACAAACTTCACTTATAATTTGTTGTTTAAGCAATCACATGTTGTGGACACATATTTGCCTGCGCCTGCTCTCTTTGATTGCCACAGCAAGGGGATATATTTTGTTCTTGACAGCGAGGCCCGATCTCACAACGCAGCAGTGGTGGCAGCCCAGCAGGCCGAGGCATCCGCACCGAGAGCCTCCGTGAGCTACCACGCCGACTACTACCCTCCAGGCTACTGATTCACTACCAAGTTAGGCCAAAAGCCTAAGCTTGGGGAGTACGTGTCTCTCACCGACATTATATTCATGTTCACATATCATTCCATTTGTCAGTGTTCACACTTTTTCATTGTATCATCCATGCTTAGATTTATTTTTCTTGCTTTCTTCTTGTGTGCTTGCAAAACTTTAGAAAAAACAAAAAAATAGTTGTAGCTAGTTTACTTTCTATGCATGCTCAGTAGTAGCACCAAAAAGGAAATCCAAAAATATTTCCTTGTTCTTCTTTTGCTTGTTGGGAGCTTTCCCTGTAAATAGTTTTTCTCAATTTTGCTTTCTATTTTCTTGTTGAAGAAAACCAAAAACTCCAAAAAAAATTAGTGTGTTCCTCTAAATTTCTTTTCTTGTATTCGAGTTGTATCGAGGAGAAGACCACGATGAAAATGTTGAGTGGCTCTCACATGAATAACTGTTGAGCTAATAAGAGCCCATCTTACCTTGTCTTCTCCTGTTGAATAAAATATTTTGCAGATTCCAGCTTAGTTCATGGCACTCTTGCACTATTATTATTTTCATATCATTCGGTCGTGCAAGTGAAAGTCAATAATGATGATATTCAATGTGCTGGCCGTGGCAAAGAGAAACTGCTATGAACTTGACTTGTCTTGTCTGTGTAAATATGTTTAACCTAGTGCTACCTCTTGAGCATGTGTTGGTTTTCCCTTGAAGAGGAAAGGGTGATGCAGCAAAGTAGCGTAAGTATTTCCCTCAGTTTTTGACAACCAAGGTATCAATCCAGTAGGAGACTACACGCAAGTCCCTCGTATCTGCACAAACAATCAAGAACCTTGCAACCAACGCGATAAAGGGGTTGTCAATCCCTTCACGGGCACTTGCAAAAGTGAGATTTGATAAAGATAATAAGATAAATATTTTTGGTATTTTTTTTGTATAGATTGAAAAGTAAAGGTTGCAAAATAAACGGCAACAGAAATAGCTAGTTGACGAGAAAATAATATAATAGAGAATAGACCCGGGGGCCATAGGTTTCACTAGTGGCTTCTCTCAAGATAGCATAATCTACGGTGGGTGAACAAATTAATGTCGAGCAATTGATAGAAAAACGCAGAGTTATGAGAATATCTAGGCATGATCATGTATATAGACATCACGTCCGTGACAAGTAGACCGAAACGATTCTGCATCTACTACTATTACTCCACACATCGACCGCTATCCAGCATGCATCTAGAGTATTAAGTTCATAAGAACAGAGTAACACGTTAGGCAAGATGACATGTTGTAGAGGGATAAACTCAAACAATATGATGTAAACCCCATCTTTTTATCCTCGATGGCAACAATACAATACATGTCGTTTCCCTTTCTGTCACTTGGACCAAGCACCGCAAGATTGAACCCAAAGCTAAGCACTTCTCCCATTGCAAGAAAGATCGATCTAGTGGGCCAAACCAAACTGATAATTCGAAGAGACTTGCAAAGATATTTAAATCATGCATAAAAGAATTTAGAGAAAAATCAAATATTGTTCATAGATAATCTTGATCATAAACCCACAATTCATCGGATCTCGACAAACACACCGCAAAAATAATTACATCGAATAGATCTCCAAGAGAATCGAGGAGAACTTTGTATTGAGATCCAAAGAGAGAGAAGAAGCCATCTAGCTAATAACTATGCACCTGAAGGTCTGTGGTAAACTACTCACACATCATCGGAGAGGCTATGGTGTTGATGTAGAAGCCCTCCGTGATCGATTCCCCCTCCGGCGGAGCGCCGGAAAAGGCCCCAAGATGGGATCTCATGGGTACAGAAGGTTGCAGTGGTGGAAATAGGGTTTCGTGGTGCTCCTGGATGTTTTCAGGGTATATGAGTATATATAGGCGAAATAAGTAGGTTGGTGTAGAATCGAGGGGCCCACGAGGGTGGGGGCGCGCCTGCCCCCCCCCCCTGGGCGCGCCCTCCTGCCTCGTGGCTTCCTCGGTGCTTCCTTGACGTCCACTCCAAGTCTCCTGGATTGCGTTTGTTCCAAAAATGATCCTCGCGAAGGTTTCATTCCGTTTGATATTCCTTTTCCGTGAAACACTGAAATAGGCAAAAAAACAACAATTTGCACTGGGCCTTCGGTTAATATGTTAGTCCCAAAAATAATATAAAAGTGCATAATGAAGCCCATTAAACATCCAAAATAGATGATATAATAACATGGAACAATAAAAAATTATAGATACGTTGGAGACGTATCAAGCATCCCCAAGCTTAATTCCTTCTCATCCTCGAGTAGGTAAATGACAAAAACAGAATTTTTGATGTGGAATGCTACCTAACATAATTTTCAAAGTAATTCTCTTTATTGTGGCATGAATGTTCAGATCCAAAAGATTCAAGATAAAAGTTTAATATTGACATAAAAATAATAATACTTCAAGCATACTAACTAAGCAATTATGTCTTCCCAAAATAACATGGCCAAAGAAAGCTTATCCCTACAAAATCATATAGCTTGGCTATGCTTCATTTTCTTCACACAAGAATGCTCTCATCATGCACAACCCTGATGACAAGCCAAGCAATTGTTTCATACTTTAGTAATCTCAAACTTTTTTCAACTTTCACGCAATACATGAGCGTGAGCCATGGACATAGCACTATGGGTGGAATAGAATATAATGATGGGGGTGTGTGGAGAGGACAAAAAGGAGAAAGTCTCACATTGACGTGGCTAATCAACGGGCTAGGGAGATGTCCATCAATTGATGTCAATGCAAGGAGTTGGGATTGCCATGCAACGGATGCACTAGAGCTATAAATGTATGAAAGCTCAACAAAAGAAACTAAGTGGGTGTGCATCCAACTTGCTTGCTCACGAAGACCTAGGGCATTTGAGGAAGCCCATTGTTGGAATATACAAGCCAAGTTCTATAATGAAAAATTCCCACTAGTATATGAAAGTGACAAAATAAGAGACTCTCTATCATAAAGATCATGGTGCTACTTTCAAGCACAAGTGTGGGAAAAAAGGATAGTAGCATTGTCCCTTTGTCTTTTTTTCCTTTTTTCTCTTTTTTAGGACAATGCTCTATTAATGATGATCATCACACTTCTATTTATTTACAACTCAATGATTACAACTCGATACTAGAACAAAAAATGACTCTATATGAGTGCCTCCGGCGGTGTACCGGGATGGGCAATGAATCAAGAGTGACATGTATGATAAATTATGCATGGTGGATTTGTCACAAATACAATGTCAACTACATGATCATGCAAGGCAATATGACAATGATGAAGCGTGTCATAATAAATGAAGCGGTGGAAAGTTGCATGGCAATATATCTCGGAATGGCTATGGAAATGCTATAATAGGTAGGTATGGTGGCTGTTTTGAGGAAGATATTAGGAGGTTTATGTGTGATAGAGCATATCATATCACGGGGGTTGGATGCACCGGCGAAGTTTGCACCAACTCTCAAGGTGAGAAAGGGTAATGCACGGTACCGAAGAGGCTAGCAATGATTGAAAGGTGAGAGTGTGTATAATCCATGGACTCAACATTAGTCATAAAGAACTCACATACTTATTGCAAAAATCTACAAGTCATCAAAAACCAAGAATTACGCGCATGCTCCTAGGGGGACAGATTGGTAGGAAAAGGCCATCGCTCGTCCTCGACCGCCACTCATAAGGATGACAATCAAAGAACACCTCATGTTTCAAATTTGTCACACAACGGTCACCATACGTGCATGCTACGGGACTTGCAAACTTCAACACAAGTATTTCTAAAATTCACAACTACTCAACTAGCACGACTCTAATATTACCATCTTCATATCTCAAAACAATCATCAAGTATCAAACTTCTCATAGTATTCCATGCACTTTTTATGATAGTTTTTATTATACCCATCTTGGATGCCTATCATATTAGGACTAATTTCATAGCCAAAGCAAATTACCATGCTGTTCTAAAAGACTCTCAAAATTATATAAGTGAAGCATGAGAGATCAATAATTTCTATAAAACAAAACCACCACCGTGCTCTAAAAAGATATAAGTGAAGCACTAGAGCAAAATTATCTAGCTCAAAAGATATAAGTGAAGCACATAGAGTATTCTAATAAATTCCGATTCATGTGTCTCTCTCCAAAAGGTGTGTACAACAAGGATGATTGTGGTAAACTAATAAGAAAAGACTCAAATCATACAAGACACTACAAGCAAAACACATATCATGTGGTGAATAAAAGTATAGCCTCAAGTAAAGTTACCGATGGACGAAGACGAAAGAGGGGATGCCTTCCGGGGCATCCCCAAGCTTAGGCTTTTGGTTGTCCTCAAATTTTACCTTGGGGTGCCATGGGCATCCCCAAGCTTAGGCTCTTGCCACTCCTTATTCCAAAATCCATCAAATCTTTACCCAAAACTTGAAAACTTCACAACGCAAAACTCAACAGAAAATCTCATGAGCTCCGTTAGTATAAGAAAACAAATCACCACTTCAAGGTACTGTAATGAACTCATTCTTTATTTATATTGGTGTTAAACCTACTGTATTCCAACTTCTCTATGCTTCATTGTTATGACCGGCATATTAGGGGCTTAGCCCAGTGGGTTGTGGCCCAAGTTATCTTATCGTTATTAGGGGCTTAGCCCAATTATCTTATGGTTATTAGGGTCGTTTCCTTAGGAGTCAAGTAAACCTCTCTATATAAGGAGAGGAGATGTATCAAATCTAATCAAGAAAGAAGCAATCAGTATTTGCTCGGCTTCCCTTAGGGAGCCGGGAGACCTAACCCTAGCCGCCTCTTGCGTCACCACCGCCTCTTCTCCACCATGCAAGGATGGCGCCCAGCCGCCGGCCGCCGCGCCCTCGACCTCATCTTCCTCCATCTTTCCCCTACAATCTCCGCCCTACAACCGGCAGAGCCCTAGCTCCTAACACCTTGGTATCAGGTAACTCAGTTCCGATCATGTCATCGCCGCCGCCCATCCCATCGCTTCCGCTGCCGACCATCACCACCGCGTCGCTGCCCTTCCCGTCTGCGCCGCTGGTCGCATCCTCTAGCGCTGCCACCACCCAGATGACAGCGCCGCCACCACCCAGATGACGGCGCCCTCCACCGCGCCACCGGCGGCCGTCTACTCCCCGGCGGAGATCACTGGGGTCCTCAACGATCTTGTCACCGTCGTCGAGGGGATACGACTATACCTAGCCAGCCCCTACGGGCCACCGGCCGCTGCAATCGGGCCAGCCGCCCTGCCGTTGTATTCGGCACCCGCGGCGCCGACCGGGCCTCTACACCACCACTGGCCGCTTCAGCCGCCGCCCGTCGTCGTGCCCCAAAGGCCGGCGCCGGCCCACGCCGCGTCACCCACGCCACCCGGGTCCTCGCCGCCACCGCCCAGGCAGCCCTGGTAGCCGCCGCACCCCGGGGCCACCGCGACGCTGGTTGGGCCGCTCCATCCCTCGCTACAGCTACAGCCAGCCCCCGCCACCGCCCTGATCTGGCCACAATGGCCGACCGCGGCCATCGCCGCGCCCGCCGCGCCCGCCGCCTCCGCCGTTTCCAGGCAGCAGCTGCTGCCACTGCCAGCGCCTCTGCCGCCCAGCACCGGGCTGACTACAACCGCGCCGACGGGCGTGCCGATTCAGCAAGTGCAGTTCCCACCCTCGCCGTCCCAGTTTCCAGCCTGGTTGGCCAGGATGTCACCGCCGCCAGTCTACACCATGGCCGCGGACCTGCCGGCACCCTCCCTGCCATACGATGGGCCCTCTGGCTCCGTGGGTTTGCACGCTGGCTTCGACGGGCCACCGCTTTCCTGTGGACCACCTGTGCACACCGGACCAACGCCATCCTCTTCGCTGCTCCGTACCGCCGAGCCATACACTCACGGCGGTCATGCTCAGACACCGCCGCGCTTCGCCAAGCTCGCCTTCGCCACCTACGATGGCGCCGAGGACCCCCTCAACTGGCTCAACCAGTGCGAGCAGTTCCTCCGGGGGCAACGGACGCTCGCGTCGGACCGCACCTGGCTCGCCTCTTATCACCTCCGCGGCGCTACACATACGTGGTACTACGCCCTCGAGCAGGACGAGGGTGGCATGCCGCCATGGGAGCGTTTTCGTGAGTTCTTCCTCCTTTGATTCGTCCTGCCGATACGTGGGAGCCGGCTGGCGGAGTTGGGCTGCCTTCCCTTCACCTCTACGGTGCAGGACTACACTGACCGCTTTCAGGCCCTATCGTGCCACGCGTCCGGCGTGACGGCTCACCAGCGGGCCGACCTCTTCGTCGGCGGTCTGCCAGATCATATCCGTGTGGACGTCGAGCTGTAGGGGCCCCAAGACCTCCAGACGGCCATGTACTACGCCCGCGGGTTCGAGCGTCGCGCGGTGGCCATCCAGCAGGCATCACCGTCCCGGGCTGCTGGGCCACCACCCTGGCCGGATGTTCCCGCATAGGGTCGGCCTACTCAGGCTTTCGCGGCACCCCTTGCCACGACCGCGGCGCGCCCGTTCCGCCGGCTCACCTTGGCCGAGCTACTCGAGCGTCGCCGCCAAGGGTTGTGCTTCAACCGTGACGAGACCTACATGCCCAGCCATGTCTGCCCCCGACTCTTCTACCTAGAGGCTGCAGACTACATTGAGGAGGACGACATCACCGCCGAGCTCGGCGACCTGGCTGCCCCAGCTGTCGTGGAGGTGTTTGACGCTGTTTGATCACCTCGAGGAGTTCAGCAAGCGCTTCCCCGCCTTACAGCTCGAGGACGAGCTGTTTGTGTAGGCGGGGAGAAGTGTTATGACCGGCATATTAGGGGCTTAGCCCAGTGGGCTGTGGCCCAAGTTATCCTATTGTTATTAGGGGCTTAGCCCAATTATCTTATCGTTATTAGGGTCGTTTGCTTATGAGTCAAGTAAACCTCTCTATATAAGAAGAGGAGATGCATCAATCTAATCAAGCAAGAAGCAATCAGTATTTGCTCGGCTTCCCTTAGGGAGCCGGGAGACCTAACCCTAGCCGCCTCTTGCACCATCGCCGCCTCTTCTCCACCACGCAAGGACGGCACCCAGCCGCCGGCCGCCGCGCCCTCGACCTCGTCTTCCACCATCTTTCCCCTACAATCTCCGCCCTACAACCGGCAGAACCCTAGCTCCTAACATTCATACCCCCTGATACTAGCCATAGATTCATCAAAATAAGCAAACAACACACGAAAAACAGAATCTGTCAAAAACAGAACAGTCTGTAGAAATATATATCAAACGTATACTTATGTAACCCTAAAAATTCTTAAATAAATTGATAGACGTGAGGAATTTTTCTATTAATCATCAACAAAAAGAATCAACCTAATATCCCTCACCAGTAAAAAATGGCAGCTAATCTCGTGAGCACTAAAGTTTCTATTTTTTACAGCAAGATCGCAAAGACTTTCCCCAAGCCTTCCCAAAGGTTCTACTTGGCACAAACACTAATTAAAAACATAAAACCACATCTAAACAGAAGTTGGATGAATTATTTATTACTAAACAGAAACAAAAAGCAAGAAACAAAAATAAAATTGGGTTGCCTCCCAACAAGCGCTATTGTTTAACGCCCGTAGCTAGGCATAAAAGCAAGAATAGATCTAGGTATTGTCATAATAATGGTAAGGCAAATCGTGAAAACTCATCTCATATTCCTTACGTTCGGCAGCAAGTTTTCTTTGAGGCAAGCAAAAGTAATCAAAAGGGCTAAATTTAATGGGACAAAAGTCCCCAAGATCAAGCTCGGGAGGTATGGGTTCCTCCTTTGGCCCCTTATATTGCACAACTAATTCATCATTATAAGAATTCTTTTGGAAAAAAAGTCACGAGACTTTGTTGAAGAGAAAATCCCAGCCCGTTGTTCTGAATAGCAAAATTATTATTAAGCTTAGACATTCTATTGACTAGAACATCGGTAGGAACCTTCTTTCTAAGGTTTTCATTATAAGCAACATGATCTAAAGATTGTAAACGCATTATATCTTCCTGATTAAAAAGGATAGCCTCTATGGGTGGACGGCCGGCATCCACCCTATAGTGCGCAAAAATTTCCTTGGCTTCTTTCATAATAAGTCTGAACTCATGTGCCAAAAAGATAGTAGTTGCGCGTTTGACAGAAGAATGCTCAATATTGGAAAATTCTAAGAAAATCCTCTGTATGGAAGGATGCATATGCATAAATTGTCTTTCAAGTTCAACTATGAGCAAAGATATAGCATCTGCAAGACTACTAGTTCTATGAAGAATTGACCCTCCCATAGTGGGCAAAGCACCGGCACACGTAAAGAAATCTTGAATAACTCCTTTTCCAATAATATTACCACTACCAATCCGAAACTTTTTAGTGTGTAAAATAGTAGGATCTTCATGAGGATCAACAAAAACATCAAAGTTTTCCGTGTTAATACCACTATCCTTATCAATGATAACCTCCCCAGTTCCAGACATAATGGCAGCAATTCGCACAAAGAACGACCACACAAAAGGTAAACAAAAAGAGGCGAATGGAAAAAGGGCGAACAGAAAAAGGCGAATAAGACGACAAGGGTGAAGTGGGGGAGAGGAAAATAGGAGGAAAATGGCAAACAATGTAATGCGAGGGAGAAGAGTTTATGATGGGTACTTGGTATGTCTTGACTTGTGCGTAGATCTCCCTGGCAACGGCGCCAAGAATCCTTCTTGCTATCTCTTGAGCATGCGTTGGTTTTCTCTTGAAGAGGAAAGGGTGATGCAAAAAACTAGCGTAAGTATTTCCCTCGGTTTTTGAGAACCAACGTATCAATCCAGTAGGACACTACACGCAAGTCCCTCGTACCTGCACAAACAATCAAGAACCTTGCAACCGACGCTATAAAGGGGTTGTCAATCCCTTCACGGCCACTTGCAAAGGTGAGATATGATAAAGATAATAAGATAAATATTTTTGGTATTTTTGTTGTATAGATTGAAAATTAAATATTGCAAAATAAACGGCAACAAAAATAGCTAGTTGACGGGAAAATAATATAATAGAGAATAGACCCGAGGGCCATAGGTTTCACTAGTGGCTTCTCTCAAGATAACATAATTTACGGTGGGTGAACAAATTACTATCGAGCAATTGATAGAAAAGCGCATAGTTATGAGAATATCTAGGCATGATCATGTATATAGGCATCATCTCCGTGACAAGTAGACCAAAGCGATTCTGCATCTACTACTATTACTCCACACATCGACCGCTATCCAGCATGCATCTAGAGTATTAAGTTCATAAGAACAGAGTAACGCATTAGGCAAGATGACATGATGTAGAGGGATAAACTCAAGCAATATGATGTAAACCCCATCTTTTTATCCTCGATGGCAACAATACAATACGCGTCGTTTCCCTTTCTGTCACTAGGACCGAGCACCGCAAGATTGAACCCAAAGCTAAGCACTTCTCCCATTGCAAGAAAGATCAAACTAGTGGTCCAAACCAAACTGATAATTCGAAGAGACTTGCAAAGATATTTAAATCATGCATAAAAGAATTCAGAGAAGAATCAAATATTGTTCATAGATAATCTTGAACATAAACCCACAATTCATCGGATCTCGACAAACACACCGCAAAAATAATTACATCGAATAGATCTCCAAGAGAATCGAGGAGAACTTTGTATTGAGATCCAAAGAGAGAGAAGAAGCCATCTGGCTAATAACTATGGACCCGAAGGTCTGTGGTAAACTACTCACACATCATCGGAGAGGCTATGGTGTTGATGTAGAAGCCCTCCATGATCGATTCCCCCTCCGGCGAAGCGCCGGAAAAGTCCCTAAGATGGGATCTCACGGGTACAGAAGGTTGCGGCGGTGGAAATAGGGTTTCATGGTGCTCTTGGATGTTTTCAAGGTATATGAGTATATATAGGCAAAAGAAGTAGGTCGGTGGAGCCTCGAGGGGCCCACGAGGGTGGGGGCGCGCCTGGCCCCCCTGGGCGTGCCCTCCTGCCTCGTGGCTTCCTCACTGCTTCCTTGACGTCCACTCCAAGTCTTCTGGATTGCAGTTGTTCCAAAAACGATCATCACGAAGGTTTCATTCCGTTTGGATTCCGTTTGATATTCCTTTTCTGTGAAACACTGAAATAGGCAAAAAACAGCAATTTGCACTGTGCCTTCGGTTAATAGGTTAGTCTCAAAAATAATATAAAAGTGCATAATAAATCCCATTAAATATCCAAAACAGATAATATAATAGCATGGAACAATCAAAAATTATAGATACGTTGGAGACGTATCACCAAGTGCCCATGATTCACCCCGTTATGATTAAACATGTTTGCAATGACAATTAGAGATTATAGTTTCTCATGCCGTGCATAAGTAGCTGGGAATTAATAATAATTTATCTTGGATATCAACATAGCATTAAAATGATTGTGATGTAGTATGATGATATGGTATCCTCCTCTGAATGTTCGAGTGTCTTAACTTGGTACATGTTCATGCATGTAGTTAAATCAAAACCAACATAGCCTCTATAATGTTTATGTTCATGGTGTTCATATCCTACTCATGCTAGTGTCCAATGTTACTTATGCATAATGCGTGGTCATGATCATTGTTGCTCTCTAGCTGGCCCCTTCCCAATCTTAAATTGCTAGCCTTCACCTGTACTAAGTGGGAATTCTGCTTGTACATCAAAAACCTTGAACCCAAAGTTATTCCAGACGAGTCCACCATACCTACCTATATAAGGTATTACCCTGCCGTCCTAAGTAAATTTGCACGTGCCATCTCTAAAAACTTCTAAAAACATTATCCATTTTGTGAGCCTGGATCGTTCATGGAATGACAGGAGGTGGTCGATATCTTCCGTGCTAAGCATGTTATCCTCAGGTCGAGTGTTTATTCACTTGCCATCGCACGAGGAAATGGGCGGTAATAGGGATTCCCAGTCTCGAACTAAAAAATGCAAATAATTAAACAGAACTCCCCTGGGACTGTTGTTGGTTTGGACGGCACCCGTTGTTTCGGCCAAGTTGTGGAATGTGATTGTTGGTGGAGGGGGAGTAAACCATTACTTTTATCGCTTGCGAACCGCCACTAGCATGCTTAGCATGGAATATGTTGATAACTGATGGTCGTGAAGTGAATAAGAAGGGTGCTTGTCTCAAAATATCATTTATCTCTGTTTTAAAAATTGAGCTCTGGCACCTCTGCAAATCACTGCTTCCCTCTGCGAAGGGCCTATCTATTTACTTTTATGTTGTGTCATCACCTTCTATAAACAAGCGCCAGAAACTGAATAGAGCACAGCGGTCATGATTTATGCATTGTGTATAGCTAATGTTGGGTGCATCATGACTGGATCTTTTCTACCATGAATTACAATGTTTAGTCGCTGCTTGAACTTCGGAGGTGCTCTGCATTTATGTTTTGCGGTCTCAGAAAGGGCTAGCGAGATACCATTATTGTCATATTATATCATGATTGTTTTGACAACGTCTTGTTGTTTGAGATATCTTATTATTGCTCGCTAGTTGATTATGTCATTGATACGAATCATTATAATCTTTAAAAGGTATTGTTGACATGGTTAGTTATAATGTTAGCTGAAAACATGGGTGTTGTTTGATACGTCTCCAACATATCTATAATTTTTTATTGTTCCATGCTATTATGTTATCTGTTTTGGATGTTTAATGGGCTTTAATATACCTTTTTATATTATTTTTGGGACTAACCTATTAACCGAAAGCCAGTGCAAATTGCTGTATTTTTGCCTATTTCAGTGTTTCGCAGAAAAGGAATATCAAACGGAATGAAACCTTCGCGAGGATTTTTCTTGGAACAAACGTGATCCAGGAGACTTGGAGTGGACGTCAAGGAAGCAGCGAGGCGGCCACGAGGTAGGAGGGCGCGCCCCCACCCTCGTGGGCCCCTCGCAGCTCCACCGACCTACTTCTTTCACCTATATATACTCTCATACCCTAAAACCTTTGGAGAGAGCCACAAAACACCTTTTCCACCGCCACAACCTTCTGTACCCGTGAGATCCCATCTTGGGGCCTTTTCCGGTGATCTGCCAGAGGGGGATTCGATCACGGAGGGCTTCTACATCAACACAATAGCCTCTCTGATGATGTGTGAGTAGTTTACCACAGACCTTCGGGTCCATAGTTATTAGCTAGATGTCTTCTTCTCTCTCTTTGGATCTCAATACAAAGTTCTCCTCGATCTTCTTGGAGATCTATCCGATGTAACTCTTTTTGCGGTGTGTTTGCCGAGATCCGATGAATTGTGGGTTAATATTATTTGATTATTCTCTGAATTCTTATATGCATGATTTGATATCTTTGCAAGTCCCTTTGAATTATCAGTTTGGTTTGGCCTACTAGATTGATCTTTCTTGCAATCGAAGAAGTGCTGAGCTTTGGGTTCAATCTTGCGGTGCTCGATCCTAGTGACAGAAAGGGAAACGACACGTATTGTATTGTTGCCATCGAGGATAAAAAGATGGGTTTTATATCATATTGCTTGAGTTTATCCCTCTACATCATGTCATCTTGCCTAATGTGTTACTCTGTTCTTATGAACTTAATACTCTAGATGCATGCTGGATAGCAGTCGATGTGTGGAGTAATAGTAGTAGATGCAGAATCATTTTGGTCTACTTGTCACAGACGTGATGCCTATATTCATGATCATTGCCTTAGATATCATCATAACTATGCGCTTTTCTATCAATTGCTCGGCAGTAATTTGTTCACCCACCGTAATACATGCTATCTTGAGAGAAGCCACTAGTGAAACCTATGGCCCCGGGGTCTACTTTACATCATATAAGTTTCCAATCTACAATTCTAGTTTACTATCTATTTTGCAATCTTTATTTTCCAATCTATATCATAAAAATACCAAAAATATTTATCTTATTATCTCTATCAGATCTCACTCTCGTAAGTGACCGTGAAGGGATTTACAACCCCTTTATCACGTTGGTTGCGAGGTTCTTGTTTGTTTGTGCAGGTACTAGGGGACTTGAGTGTAGTCTCCTACTGGATTGATACCTTGGTTCTCAAAAATTGAGGGAAATACTTACGCTACTTTGCTGCATCACCCTTTCCTCTTCAAGGGAAAACCAACGCATGCTCAAGAGGCAGCAAGAAGGATTCCAGGTGCCGTTGCCGGGGAGATCTACGCACAAGTCAAGACATACCAAGTACCCATCACAAACTCTTATCCCTCGCATTACATTATTTGCCATTTGCCTCTCATTTTCCTCTCCCCCACTTCACCCTCGCCGTTTTATTCGCCTCTTTTCCATTCGCCCTTTTTCCATTCGTCTCTTTTTGCTTGCCTCTTGTTTGCTTGTGTGTTGGATTGATTGTTTGTCACGACGGCTCAAGATAATACTAAATTATGTCATTTTACCAATACCAACAACAATGATTTTATTAGTACTCCGATTGCTCCTCTTACTGATGCCAAATCTTGTGAAATTAATAATGCTTTGCTGAATCTTGTCATGAAAGATCAATTTGCTAGCCTTCCTAGTGAAGATGCTGCTACCCATCTAAACAGCTTTGTTGATTTATGTGATATGCAAAGGAACAAAGCTATGGATAATGATATTGTTAAATTGAAGCTATTTCTGTGAGATCGTGCTAAAACTTGGTTCTCCTCTTTGCCTAAAAATAGTATTGATTCATGGAATAAGTGCAAAGATCCTTTTATCTCTAAGTATTTTCCTCTCGCTAAGATCATCTCTCTTAGAAATGATATTATGAATTTTAAGCAACTTGATCATGAGCATGTTGCACAAGCTTGGGAGAGGATGAAATTAATGATACATAATTGCCCTACACATGGTTTGAATTTATGGCTGATTATACAAAAAAATTATGCTGGGTTGAATTTTGCTTCTAGAAATCTTTTAGATTCGGCCGCGGGAGGCACTTTTATGGAAATCACTTTAGGAGAAGCTACTAAACTCCTAGATAATATTATGGTTAATTATTCTCAATGGCACACAGAAAGATCTACTAGTAAAAAGGTTCATGCGATAGAAGAGATTAATGTCTTGAGTTGAAAGATGGATGAACTTATGAAATTGTTTGCTAATAAGAGTGTTTCTTCTGATCCTAATGACATGCCTTTGTCTACTTTGATTGAGAATAATAATGAATCTATGGATTTTTGGTAGGAATAATTTTGGTAACAACGCGTATAGAGGAAACTTTAATTTTAGGTCGTTCCCTAGTAATTCCTCTAATAATTATGGTAATTCCTACAACAACTCTTATGGAAATTTTAATAAGATGCCCTCTGATTTTGAGAATAGTGTTAAAGAATTTATGAATTCGCAAAAGAATTTCAATGCTTTGCTTGAAGAAAAATTGCTTAAGATTGATGAGTTGGCTAGGAACATGGATAGAATTTCTCTTGATGCTGATTCTTTGAAACTTAGATCTATTCCACCTAAGCATGATATCAATGAGTCTCTCAAAGCCATGAGAATTTCCATTGATGAGTGCAAAAAAAGAACCACTAGGATGCGTGCTAAGAAAGATTGCTTTTGTAAAAGCGTGTTCTTCTAGTTTTCATGATAATAATGATGAAGATCTAAAAGTGATTGGTGTGTCTCCTATTAAATCTTTGTTTGCCAATATGAATCTTGACAAAGATGGGACTGGAGATGAGTCAACTTTAGTTAGAAGGCGTCCCAGTGATTCGGAGTTTTTAGATCTTGATGCAAAAATTGGTAAAAGTGGGATTGAAGAGGTAAAAACTTCACATAGCAATGAACCCACTGTTTTGGATTTCAAGGAATTTAATTCTGATAATTGCTCTTTGATAGATTGTATTTCCTTGTTGCAATCCGTGCTAAATTCTTGTCATGCTTATGATCAAAACAATGCTTTCACTAAACATATCATTGATGCTTTAATGCAATTTATGAAGAAAAACTTGAATTAGAAGTTTCTATCCCTAGAAAACTTTATGATGAGTGGGAACCTACTATTAAAATTAAGATTAAAGATCATGAATGCTATGCTTTATGTGATTTAGGTGCTAGTGTTTCCACGATTCCAAAAACTTTGTGTGATGTGCTAGGTTTCCGTGAATTTGATGATTGTTTTTTAAATTTGCATCTTGTGGATTCCACCATTAAGAAACCTATGGGAAGAATTAATGATGTTCTTATTGTTGCAAATAGGAATTATGTGCCTGTAGATTTTATTGTTCTTGATATAGACTGCAACCCTACTTGTCTTATTATTCTTGGTAGACCTTTCCTTAGAACGATTGGTGCAATTATTGATATGAAAGAAGGAAATATTAGATTCCAATTTCCATTAAGGAAAGGCATGTAACACTTTCCTAGGAAGAAAATTAAATTACCTTATGAATCTATTATGAGATACTCTTATGGATTGCATACCAAAGATGACAATACCTAGATCTATTCTTGTTTTTATGCCTAGCTAGGGGCGTTAAACGATAGCGCTTGTTGGGAGGCAACCCAGTTTGTTTTTGTTCCTTGCTTTTTGTTCTTGTTTAGTAATAAATAAATCATCTAGCCTCAGTTGTGATTGTGTTTTTTATGTTTTAATTAGTGTTTGTGCCAAGTAAAGCCTTTTGGATCTTCTTGGATGATTGTTATTTGATCTTGCTGAAAAAAACAGAAAGTATGTGCTCATGAGAATAATTTTCATTTTTAACCAGAGAGCGATAAAATACTGATTCTAACTGCAGTAGATCAATGTACAAATTATTTAGATCTTCCTAATTTGGTAGAAGTTTTGGATTTACATAAGTATTCGAAACCAACAGATTACTACAGTCTGTTTTGTTTTTGACACATTCTATTTTTTGTGTGTTGTTTGCTTATTTTGATGAATCTATGGCTAGTATCGGGGGGTATGAACCATAGAGAAGTTGGAATAAAGTAGGTTTAACACCAATATAAATAAAAAAATGAGTTCATTACAGTACCTTAAGTGGTGATTTGTTTTCTTATACTAATGGAGCTCATAAGATTTTCTGTTGAGATTTGTGTTGTGAAGTTTTCAAGTTTTTGGGTAAAGATTTGATGGATTTTGGAACAAGGAGTGGCAAGAGCCTAAGCTTGGGGATGCCCAAGGCACCCCGAAGGTAAAATCCAAGTACAACCAAAAGCCTAAGCTTGGGGATGCCCCGGAATGCATCCCCTCTTTTGTCTTCGTCTACCGGTAACTTTACTTGAGGCTATATTTTTATTGACCACATGATATGTGTTTTGCTTGGAGCGTCTTGTATGATTTGATTCTTTGATTTTTTTTACCATAATCATCCTTGCTGTATACACCTTTTGCGAGAGACACACATGAATCGGAATTTATTAGAATACTCTATGTGCTTCACTTATATCTTTTGAGCTAGATAATTTTGCTCTAGTGCTTCACTTATATTTTTTAGAGCACGGTGGTGGATTTATTTTGTAGAAATTTTTGATCTCTCATGCTTCACTTATATTATTTGAGAGTATTTTAGAACAGCGTGGTAATTTTCTTTGGTTATAAAACTAGTCCTAATATGATAGGCATCCAAGATGGGTATAATAAAAACTTTCATATAAAGTGCATTGAATACTATGAGAAGTTTGATACTTGATGATTGTTTTGAGATATGAAGATGGTAATATTAGAGTCATGCTAGTTGAGTAGTTGTGAATTTGAGAGATACTTGTGTTAAAGTTTGTGATTCCCATAGCATGCACATATGGTGAACCGTTATGTGATGAAGTCGGAGCATGATTTATTTATTGATTGTCTTCCTTATGAGTGGCGGTCGGGGACGAGCGATGGTCTTTTCCTACCAATTTATCCCCTAGGAGCATGCACGTAGTACTTTGTTTCGATAACTAGTAGATTTTTGCAATAAGTATGTGAGTTCTTTATGACTAATGTTGATTCCATGGATTATACGCACTCTCACCCTTCCACCATTGCTAGCCTCTCTAGTACCGCGCAACTTTCGCCTGTACCATAAACCCACCATATACCTTCCTCAAAGCAGCCACCATACCTACCTATTATGGCATTTCCATAGCCATTCCGAGATATATTGCCATGCAACTTTCCACCGTTCCATTTATTATCACACACTTCATCATTGTCATATTGCTTTGCATGATCATGTAGTTGACATCGTATTTGTGACAAAGCCACCGTTCATAATTCTTTCATACATGTCACTCTTGATTCATCGCATATCCCGGTACACCGCCGGAGGCATTCACATAGAGTCGTATTTTGTTTTAAGTAACGAGTTGTAACATTGAGTTATGAGTAAATAAAAGTGTGATGATCATCATTATTAGAGCATTGTCCCATGTGAGGAAAGAAAAAAAAAGAGTCCAAAGAAGCCCAAAAAATGAGAGAAAAAGAGAGAAGGGACAATGTTACTATCCTTTTTCCACACTTGTGCTTCAAAATAGCACCGGTCTTCATGATAGAGAGTCTCCTGTTTTGTCACTTTCTTATACTAGTGGGAATTTTTCATTATAGAACTTGGCTTGTATATTCCAATGATGGGCTTCCTCAAAATGCCCTAGGTCTTCGTGAGCAAGCGAGTTGGATGCACACCCACTTAGTTTCTTTTTGAGCTTTCATACACTTATAGCTCTAGTGCATCCGTTGCATGGCAATCCCTACTCACTCACATTGATATCTATTAATGGGCATCTCCATAGCCTGTTAATACGCCTAGTTGATGTGAGACTATCTTCACCTTTTTTGTCTTCTCCACAACCACCATTCTATTCCACCTATAGTGTTATATCCATGGCTCACGCTCATGTATTTCGTGAAGATTGAAAAAGTTTTAGAACATCAAAAGTATGAAACAATTGCTTGGCTTGTCATCGGGGTTGTGCATGATTTAAATATTTTGTGTGATGAAAATAGAGCATAGCCAGACTATATGATTTTGTAGGGATAACTTTCTTTGGCCATGTTATTTTGAGAAGACATAATTGCTTTATTAGTATGCTTGAAGTATTACTATTTTTATGTCAATATTAAACTTTTATCTTGAATCTTATGGATCTGAACATTCATGCCACAATAAGGAGAATTACATTGAAAATTATGTTAGGGAGCATCCCACATCAAAAATTCTGTTTTTATCATTTACCTACACGAGGACGAGCAAGAATTAAGCTTGGGGATGCTTGATACGTCTCCAACGTATCTATAATTTTTGATTGTTCCATGCTATTATATTATCTGTTTTAGATGTTTAATTGGCTTTAATATACCTTTTTATATTATTTTTGGGACTAACCTATTAACCGAAAGCCAGTGCAAATTGCTGTATTTTTGCCTATTTCAGTGTTTCGCAGAAAAGGAATATCAAACGGAATGAAACCTTCGCGAGGATTTTTCTTGGAACAAACGTGATCCAGGAGACTTGGAGTGGACGTCAAGGAAGCAGCGAGGCGGCCACGAGGTAGGAGGACGCGCCCCAGGGTGGTGGGCGCGCCCCCACCCTCGTGGGCCCCTCGCAGCTCCACCGACCTACTTCTTTCACCTATATATACTCTCGTACCCTGAAACCTTCGGAGAGAGCCACGAAACACCTTTTCCAACGCCACAACCTTCTGTACCCGTGAGATCCCATCTTGGGGCCTTTTCCGGCGATCTGCCGGAGGGAGATTCGATCACGGAGGGCTTCTACATCAACACCATAGCCTCTCCGATAATGTGTGAGTAGTTTACCACAGACTTTTGGGTCCATAGTTATTAGCTAGATGGCTTCTTCTCTCTCTTTGGATCTCAATACAAAGTTCTCCTTGATCTTCTTGGAGATCTATTTGATGTAACTCTTTTTGCGGTGTGTTTGCCGAGATTCGATGAATTGTGGGTTTATGAACTTGATTATCTATAAATATTATTTGATTATTCTCTGAATTTTTATATGCATGATTTGATATCTTTGCAAGTCTCTTCAAATTATCAGATTGGTTTGGCCTACTAGATTGATCTTTCTTGCAATGGGAGAAGTGCTTAGCTTTGGGTTCAATCTTGCGGTGCTCGATCCCAGTGACAGAAAGGGAAATGACACGTATTGTATTGTTTCCATGGAGGATAAAAAGATGGGGTTTATATCATATTGCTTGAGTTTATCCCTCTACATCATGTCATCTTGCCTAATGCGTTACTCTGTTCTTATGAACTTAATACTCTAGATGCATGCTGGATAGCGGTGGATGTGTGGAGTAATAGTAGTAGATGCAGAATCATTTCGGTCTACTTGTCACGGACGTGATGCCTATATTCATGATCATTGCCTTAGATATCATCATAACTATGCCCTTTTCTATCAATTGCTCGGCAGTAATTTGTTCACCCACCGTAATACACGCTATCTTGAGAGAAGCCACTAGTGAAACCTATGGCCCCAGGGTCTAATTTACATCATATAAGTTTTCAATCTACAATTCTAGTTTACTATCTATTTTGCAATCTTTATTTTCCAATCTATTTCATAAAAATACCAAAAATATTTATCTTATTATCTCTATCAGATCTCACTCTCATAAGTGGTCGTGAATGGATTGACAACCCCTTTATCGCGTTGATTGCGAGGTTCTTGTTTGTTTGTGTAGGTACCAGGGGACTTGAGTGTAGTCTCATACTGGATTGATACCTTGGTTCTCAAAAACTGAGGGAAATACTTGCGCTACTTTGCTGCATCACCCTTTCCTCTTCAAGGGAAAACCAACGCATGCTCAAGAGGTAGCAATGTTTAAGCTTATTTATGCAAACAAGAGCAAAAGAGTTCGTAAAAGTTTTTCTTTCTCACTTTCAGTTTATCAATTGAATTGCATGAGGACAAGCAAAGGTTTAAGCTTGGGGGTGTTGATACTTCTCCAACGTATGATGAGGAGCGAACCTCGAGACGAGGGTCGATCCATTGTTGGCCCGATCTTTCATGGCACAAAACTCCATCGCAGCAAGAATTCGTTGCGGGTTTACGAAAATATTCAAAACTCCGCACAAACAACACACCAACCCCTCGATCTGAAGGAATAATGTGGACGAACTGTATAGGCTCAGCTCATAATCTCCTACGCGTCGCGTCGCAGGAACTCACACGCCAATAGAGATTTTTGACAAGGTTTCTCTAAACTCGATAATGGCCGATGGCCAGAACACACACGTTGTCTAATTCATCTCAAAATAACCTGACCTCCTACAATGACGCACCATGCTTTATATATTAGCCAACCATCTAACAAAGCACACACAAAGACGCAAGCTAGCTTTCCTAAAACTTATGGACTCTTCCTCACGTATAACCCTTTCCTTAACTAATACTAGATTCCATGCTTTATATTTTAGCAAACAACCAACCGTATAAAACTGATACAAATGTTTCTAACTTGGACTCCTATTTTTCTGGTGCACATCTTTAGTTGGATCCCTGCTGGTGGTCCCCATCCAAAAGAACATAATGACATAATCTCTCATGGTAAAAGATTGCTAGCCTTCCTTCTATTTTCTGGTGGACGTGGGAACATAAAGAAGCAGCATATTTTAACTCCACAAGCACTAGCACACGTACAATCTCCTTGAAATTCTTCTCTTCCCTCATGTACGTGCATACCTTGGATTAGATGGATTCCATGTATGCGTACTTGGTACCAGGAAAGTAAATCCCTTTTGAAGTCATTACTTCTCCTAACCGAATCAAGTTTCAACTCCGGCGGCCTCGGCAGCTCAAACGAATCCATCTCATCTCCTATTTTAAGGGAATTCCAAACAAAGCCTAAATCTGATGTATATAGTACTGTACCAGATAATTCTTTTCCCTCATACTTGCACGTGTATGTGCTATCAGCATATGCATGCACCTTCTGGTCCATGTCAAACAAATGACAGGGCGCATGCATTATTTCTTCATGCACAATAACAATCTCTTGAACAAGTGCAACATCAATATGACTGGAGCTACGACTAGCCGTATCATCCTCCCCTTCTTCAAGCGAAACCAACCTCGGTTTCGAATCGGTCTTTTCAGCAACCTCTTTGTCTATAGGATGAACGTGTGACGAAAAAATTTCAGAAGCTTCAGCCTCCTTCTTTGCATGTTGTTGTTCCTTCATCGTCTGCAAGCGTGCTTTTCTCCAAGTCTTGAAGGACTTCTTTTCCATTGCCATGAGAACATGTTTTCTATCCCGTTCAACAGCGTATGTGTTGGCGAGATTGTCATATGTAGCATTATTTTTCTTATACCACGGCTCTCCCAAAAGCATATGACACGAATCCATCGGTACCGGAATAATGTCGCACAAAACTTCACAAGAAAATTTTTCCACTGAAAACAGTACCGTAGTTTGGTGCGTGATGTCAAGCTTATCGTAGCACCTGCTCAGCGAGTATGGCCGTGGATGTGGCGTCGTTGATAGCTCCAGCTTCTCCACCATGTCGATGCCGACCGCGTTGATCGAACTCTCATGGTCGATTGTCATGACGCAAACTTTCTGTCCCACTTTACTATAGGTGTGAAAAAGTTCAGCACCATATCCTTTCTCCTCCAGCAAAAAGTCACTTGATAGCCTCCAATAGCTCCTTAGTGATGGCGCGCCGGCCATCTCCTCCAAAGTGCCATGAGAAACGTCGGTCTCTGATACCACTTGATGAGGAGCAAACCTCGAGACGAGGGTCGATCCATTGTTGGCCCGATCTTTCATGGCACAAAACTCCATCGCAGCAAGAATTCATTGCGGGTTTACGAAAATATTCACAAACTCCGCACAAACAACACGCCAACCCCCTCGATCTGATGGAATAACATGGACGAACCATATAGGCTCAGCTTGTAATCTCCTACGCGTCGCGTCGCAGGAACTCACACGCCAACAGAGATTTTTGACAAGGTTTCTCTAAACTCGATAATGGCCGACGACCATAACACACACGTTGTCTAATTCATCTCAAAATAACCTGACCTCCTACGATGACGCACCAGGCTTTATATATTAGCCAACCATCTAACAAAGCACACACACGCACGCAAGCTAGCTTTCCTAAAACTTATGGACTCTTCCTCACGTATAACCCTTTCCTTAACTAATACTAGATTCCATGCTTTATATTTTAGCAAACAACCAACCGTATAAAACTGATACAAATGTTTCTAACTTGGACTCCTATTTTTCTGGTGCGCATCTTTAGTTGGATCCCTGCTGGTGGTCCCCATCCAACAGAACATAATGACATAGTCTCCCATGGTAAAAGATTGCTAGCCTTCCTTCTATTTTCTGATGGACGTGGGAACATAAAGAAGCAGCATATTTTAACTCCACAAGCACTAGCACACGTACAATCTCCTTGAAATTCTTCTCTTCCCTCATGTACATGCATACCTTGGATTAGATGGATTCCATGTATGCGTACTTGGTACTAGGAAAGTAAATCCCTTTTGAAGTCATTACTTCTCCTAACCGAATCAAGTTTCAACTCCGGCGGCCTCGGCAGCTCAAACGAATCCATCGCATCTCCTATTTTAAGGGAATTCCCAACAAAGCCTAAATCTGATGTATATAGTACTGTACCAGATAATTCTTTTCCCTCATACTTGCACGTGTATGTGCTATCAGCATATGCATGCGCCTTCTGGTCCATGTCAAACAAATGACAGGGCGCATGCATTATTTCTTCATGCACAATAACAATCTCTTGAACAAGTGCAACATCAATATGACTGGAGCTACGACTCGCTGTATCAACGTATCTACTTTTTCTCACGCTTTTCCTCTTGTTTTGGACTCTAATTTGCATGATTTGAATGAAACTAACCCCGGACTGACGCTGTTTTCAGCAAAACTACCATGGTGTTGTTTTTGTGCAGAAATAGAAGTTCTCGGAATGGAAAAAACTTTTTGAGATTTTTTATACCAATAATAAGAATTTCTTGAGCCAAGACCCACCGGAGAGGGGCCCCTGTGTGGGCACAACCCACCAGGGCGCACCCCCTCTCCTGGCGCGCCCAGGTGGTTTGTACCCACCTGGTGGCCCCACTGATGCTATAAGTTCACATTATTCCAGAAAAAAATCAAGGAGAAATAATTATCGCGATCCGCGAGACGAAGCCACCGCCAAGCCCTGTTCTTCCTCAGGAAGGCAGATCTGAAGTCTGTTTGGGGCTCCGGAGAGGGGGATCTTCGATATTCGTCATCACCAACCTATCTCCATCGCCAATTCCATGATGCTCCCCACCGGGAGTGGGTAATTCCTTCGTAGGCTCGCTGGTCGATGAGGAGTTGGATGAGATTCATTATGTAATCGAGTTAGTTTTGTTAGGGCTTGATCCCTAGTATCCACTATGTTCTTAGATTGATATTGCTATGACTTTGCCATGCTTAATGCTTGTCACTTTGGGCCCTGGTGCCATGATTTCAGATCTGAACCGTTTATGAATTCATCATTATATCCATGTTTTAGATCTGATCTTACAAGTTATAGTCACCTACTACGGTTATGATCTGGCAACCCTGGAGTGACAACAACCGGGCCCACTCCCGGTGATGACCGTAGTTTGAGGAGTTCATGTATTCACTATGTGTAAATGCTTTGTTCTGATTCTCTATTAAAAGGACGCCTTAATATCCCTTAGTTTTCAATATGGACCCTGCTACCACGGGAGGGTAGGACAAAAGATGTCATGCAAGTTCTTTTAATAAAGCACGTATGACTATTTACGGAATACATGCCTACATTATATCAATGAACTGGAGCTAGTGCTATACCACCCTAGGTTATAACTGTCTCATGATGAATATCATCCAACAAGTCACTGATCCAATGCCTACGAACTTTTCCATATTGTTTCTGCTAAGTTACTACTGCTATCATCACTGTTACACTTGCTACAAAATTACAGCTATCACTGTTACCATTACTGTTGCTGATGTCACTACTGTCAAAACTATCAAACTACTTTGCTACTGATCACTTTGCTGCAGATAATTAATCTCTGGGTGTGGTTGAATTGACAACTCAGCTGCTAATACCTTCAAATATTCTTTGGCTCCTCTTGTGTTGAATCTATAAATTTGGGTTGAATACTCTACCATCGAAAACTGTTGCGATCCCCTATACTTGTGGGTTATCAGAGGTCGGTTCCCCCTCTTCTCCTTGTGCTAGACCTTGGTAATGCACCCAAGGAAGAAGGGAAAGCGACCATCATCGATAGTCAAAATATCTAGTGTCGGGAGTATCCGCCATATACACCACCCTCACCCCTGGCTTTAGGACAAGTCCTACTTTGTTCTTGGCACCGGCAGTGACGGTGACTCAGATCTGTGGTTGCGGCAGCGGTGGTGTTCGTGGTGGCAACACTCCCCGCAGCGGCAGCTGCTTCTTCCCTTCTTCTTCCACTTTGTCCGACCATCCTCGTCTCACGCATGTCCCCCTGACCCCGAAGCTGGTAAGATATCCCCCTCTCCTCTGTTAGGCGTTTGATAGGACCGTCTAGGGTCGATTGCGCCATTGCTAACCGCACCATGGATGCCACTTAGGTTGTGGATGAATGGATGAAGCTTGTAGTTTAGGCAGCATCACTGATAGGTATGTTTCAGGCCCGGATCATGTTGGTCCATAAGAGAGTTGTTCGTAGGAGTGAGAAATCCCTCGGGTATGGTCGGATGTTAATCCAGGATCGGGAGAGGACAATGAATCTGGACTACATCTACAACTGCAATGACACAGAGGCTTTGTGGATGCTTTAAATGAAAAGAGCACCTTTCACAATGCTTGTGCAGACGTTTAGGAGCAGGGGGTTGCTAGAAGATAGCATCCACACCTCTATGAAGAGAAAGTAGCCATGTTCCTCCATGATGTTGGTCATAACCATAGGTTCGGGGTTATACACAACACCCTTCAGAAGACCAATGGAGACCATCTCCAGGTACTTCAAGCAAGTGTTGTATGCTATTGGGGAAGTTAGAGGAGAGATGATCGTGTCACCAACCGGCCGGACTCCTACCAAGATTCACACTAGCCCAAGACGGTACCCATACTTCAAGGTGAGCACTGACAATATGTACATCATGCCATGATATGTTGTTATTGTTCTACTGTAGCCATAACACCAGCTTGTAATGCCATTTCAAGATTGCATTGGGGCAATAGATGGTACTCATGTCACTACCTGAGTGCTGAGGTCACAATCTACAACATATAGAATGGGGAAGCACTACACAAGCCAGAATGTGCTTGTTGTTGTTGACTTTGATCTGAAGTTCACATATGTGTTGGCTGGCTAGGAAGGATCAACACATGACGCTAACATTCTCAGTGACAACATGTGTAGACTTGATGGCATCAACATACCAGATGGCAAGTTATACATAGGAGGTGTTGGCTATGCATGTCGGTCAGGTGTTCTTCCACACCCTTCGGGAAAACCAGGCACAATCTGGTAGGAATCCTAGGACTCCTCAGGAATTGTTCTATCTCAGACACTCTAGACTTAGAGTAACGGTTGAGAGGGCATTTGGAGCTCTGAAGAATAGGTTTAAGATCCTGGATCAGAAGTCATTCCATCCTTAAGCTTGTTCTTGCATGTTGCATCATTCATAAATGGATTCTACAATGGGGAACTGGTGAACTTGTGCCGGAGGAGGAAGATGTGACGCCTGATGATGTAATCAGCTCCGGCCTAGATGTGGAGGCGTTTGACAACGAAGCATGGAAGAACAAAAGGTTGGAGTAGGCTCAGGCAATGTGGGATAACAAAGGTCAGACAAGGATCTGAAGAAGAAGAAGAAGAAGCACAACAACAGTAGCAAAAGGAGAGGAAGAGGATGGACTTCCACCTAGTTAGCATCCTTGAACTTTCCTCTATTCAGCCATATTTTGGCTCTTAATAACTTGTACTGCCATTTGCTAGTAGATAGGATAAACTGTCATTTGTTTTCTAGCTAGCACAAGACGATATTCGGGGTGTATGGTAAGGTCACCACTAGTGAGAAGTGGTGATCACACCTTATGATGTTTGCAACCAAACAACATGGGCGCATGCAACCAAATAGCGTGGTAGAAATTTCTCCCCTCATGCACGGATGCAGCCAACCAAATTTCATGCAAATGTTGGTTTTTAGTCCGCATTAGCTCAAACATACTCAACTGAAACAAGTATGCAAAATGCCCTAAAACAAAGATATAAACCAAACGCATCCAAAGGTTCTAGTAAATATAAATGAAAAACGCTTAATACTATGGTGTGGCGAGCTACGGAAGGCACCTAACTTTTGTAGCTTCAACAGATACTAGCATCACGTATGTCGACGACGAGGCGCCTACGGTGACTTCGTAAATCTCAAGATGATATGCCGGCTCGATCTCTTGAAGATGCTCATAAGGATAGAGTGTGTATACGTTTATAAGAATAAGTGTATGCGCGTGTATATAAGCGCTTGTATCTGTACTGATGTAAAAATAAGATACTAGCATCGCGCCCGGCCGTTAGGCGGGACATGAAGGTGACACGCTGGCCATGCCACCGGCGACCGTGGACCAGCTGAGGTGGTGTTCCGAGCTGGTAAAACTTAAGTAAACTGCCCACGGATGTAGCATTGCCAGACGTAAACAATCTCAATATGTTGTTTGCTGACAATACGCACGCACCCTGATCAATTAATTATGGGATAAGTATACTTTTTGTCCTTTAACTTTTTTTAAAGTATACAAATGGTCCCTTAACTTTAAAACTAACAAATCTTAGTCCCTTAACTTTTTAAACCGCATAAGTTTAGTTCCTCTTACAATTTTTGGTGGTTTCCGTCTTGGTTTTGACTAAAATTTGACACATCCTCAGGGTTTGATTGCCACGTCACTTGAACCACACCAAAACCACTCCATGGTCCACACGGCAGATGAGTATTCAAAAAACAGTACTAATGTTAAAGTAAAAGCTGGCCCTAGTAAGACTTCTTTCAATGCAAATGTGCTTAGATGAGATACTAAGTGCATTAAATAGTTTAGAAACTCAACTCCTCAATGCATAGATGCTTAACTTGTTGTTGCTAAGCCCACTATATCAAATGATTTAGAGCCAACAATCTCACGACTCCTAAAAAAACAATCTCACGACTCCCTGCTTTGTTCCCTACCGCTGTGTTAAAACCAACCGTTTGAAGGAGTAAGAGAATTATTTATTTAGTACTTTGCGAAAACTAGGACTATAAAACAAAACGTAAGTTTGAGGATTGGCCTGAGGACCACATCGCTGGAGTCGTGTCTCGTTCCCCCGGACAGCGGCACCCCGGAGCCGAGCCGCCATATCATGCATTGCCTTTGAAAAGACATGATGTGCCGTTGGGTAAGAGGAATCGATGTGGGATGCATCCAATCGTCGGCTCCCCTCTTGTGTTCTCCGAATTTGGCGCTTCGCTGCCCCACCTTGATCTGATGCTCCGGTGAGCTCCAGCTCTCTCTTCCGCCTCATTCAGCTCCCTGTGGCGCTTCCAAACCTTCTGGTGCCTTCCTATTCGAGCCGCACATCAACAAGCAACTCTTCCCATGACCTCTTGCTCCAACAGCAGCGGTCAAGGTCCGTGAACACTTGGGCGAGCTCTCGATGTTCTGGTATCCGGCCGTTCTTGAGGGAAAACGAGGAGGAGGTTCGTTGGTGCGGAAGAGGAGGGGAAGGAATGCACAAGCATCAGCTTGCGGCCTGCCCATGTGCATGCACGGCGGCGTAGTGCATGCGCTCTGGCAACGAGAGACATGGAGCGGGGATGAATTTGGGGTCCAAGATGATGGCGACGTGGCGGTCAAAGCCAGTCAACACATCCACGTCGGACAAAAACCATCCGAAACAGCACAAGCGACTAAACTTATTCGGCTTGAAAAGTTAAAGAACTAAGGTTTGCTAATATTAGAGTTGAGAGACCATCTGTATACTTTGAAAAGAGTTCAGGAACAAAAAATATACTTATCCAATTAATTATCCCTCGATCGTGTGCTGCGGAGCGCGAACAACATCGAAGTGTCACGATCACATTCGCTGGCGAAGTCACGTAACGCTGACACCACGGTTAGCTCTTCTGATGCGTCGTCACGTACGTACACACACCAAAACCTTGGAGATATCTGCAAACCATTCATCTACGGCTTCGTTCTCCGCCGTTGGTTTCTCAACCGAAGAAAGAGTATCCTTTTGGTGTGCTAATATCTCTGTTGCCGCACCACATTGACAACAGACAATAGTTTATCTGCTTGCATCAAAATATTTGCGTGCAAGCAAGTGACAGGTGTACAGATACATTTTGCATTGAGTTTCCTGCCATGGAAACACGAAAAATCTTGCACTATGTTCAATTGGAAAATCAGTTATCCAAAAAGGCACAGAAATCCTATTTCATGACGGTGGGAGAGGAGTGGCAAACGAACCCCTTTCGATGACAGTTTTAACTCCGAGACGAGGAGACCCAACGGCTCTCGTACGACCAGGCGACCCGAGGGGCGACTCTGCGGGCGACGGCGGGGGGAACCCCATGGTGGCAGTGGATGGATGGGCGGCGGTGCGACCTGCCGCCGTGGGGCGCGCGCGGTGGTGTGTCTCGCCCGGCGGGAGGCCCCCTGGCCCGCCCCCCTCTGGTAGCAGGTTCTGGGAGCTGGGGGGAGGCGACTCCGACGACGACGAGGAGGAGTCATTCAGGTTAGTAGTCAGGCGAATGATGGTGGTTCGCCGAGGCCGCCGCCGGCGTGCTCGGTGGGTGACTTTGTCGCCCGTCCGGAGGAGCTTGGGGGCTCCTTCATGGCTGGTCGCCGACGCGCGTTCGCTCCTGGTGGGCATGGCGGGCGCCGCCTGGCGCCGCGGATCTGGCGACCGCCGAGGGGTGTGGATGCGGGCCCCGAGGGCCGCTCACGTGTCCTGCCGGAGGTGGGGCGCCTCGATCTGGTGTTGGCTGCGCCGCCTTCGGGCTCGGTGAGCTCGCCGGCGTCGACAGGGGTCGGCGACGGCGGCGGGGTTGCCCCTGCCAGGGAGCTGCGGATCCTGGCTAGGGTTTCGGTGTCGATGACGCCCGGGCCGGCTCCCTTGCTGGGCCTGTCGGACTGGCCCAGTCTGCCAGTGCGTGGGCTGGGGGGCCCATTGGCCGACCCGCTCGCGTCTTCGCCAGTGGGGGCGCAGGGGCGCTCCCCAGTGCTTGTGCCTGGCCAGCCTGGCCCGGTAGCCTTGCGCCCGCATGCGATTAGGCCCGGGCCCAACGCGGTGGAGGGTGAGCGGCCGCTTCCGCCTATTAATAGGTGGCTGTGGCTGCCAAAGGGTGCCCTAGATCTGTCGCTAGGGTTTCCCACATCCCACTCGCAAGTGCGGCGATTCGGGCATCTCGCTCGTCGTCTGCTCCGCTCCGCCCCTCCCCCCCTCTCACCTGCTCGTTCGCAACCGCGGTGCGGATGGGATCCTGCCGCGTGGAGAAGCCACCCATGTCGCCTCCGATCCCGGCGGCCGAGCATCAGCGTGAGCAAGATCTGCGGGCGAAGGCGCTCTCCAAGGTGCCGGCGCCCCCCCGCGGGGGGGACGGGCTGGGGGGCGCCGCCTCCTTGGTGGCTCGCGGAGCAAGAGCGAAGAAGATGGAGGAACGCGGGCGCAAAAAGAAGAAGGAGGAGGAATATCGGCGCCGTGGTCTGGAGCAGAAGAAAGAGCTCAAGAGGAAAGAATCCCTGCTTCCTCCGAGCGGCGAATGGGCTGGGGATCCACTAGCCAAGAAGCAGAAGCAGCAGGGGGTCGGCTCGGCGCTGTCGTCTCTGGCGGCCGGGCCGTCGGTGTCGAAGGGTTCGGCCGATGCCCCGATCCCAGTGGAGGAGTCCGACGGGCCAGAGTGCTTCAAGTGTGGCCGGGCGGGCCACTACCAGAACATGTGCCACTTCAAGCCTCTGTGCGTCGTATGCCATGAGGAGGGGCACGCGTTGGCGCACTGCCCCACGCGCGGGCGGCCTCTGTTGCTTCAAATCATGGGCAACGCCATCCCCGGCGAGGGCTTCTTCTGCCTACCTTACGTGGAGACGGAGGGCGAGGAGGTCCGCGCCTCGGTGGTGGCGGACGCTGCGTTCATCTCGGCGGCGCCCGGAAAGCTGTCGATTCCCATCTTGGAGGCGGAGCTCCCCCACCTCTTCGAGGGGGAATGGAATTGGCAGGTGACGGCTGATGTCTACTACACAACCTTCTTCTTGTAGACGTTGTTGGGCCTCCAAGTGCAGAGGTTTGTAGAACAGTAGCAAATTTCCCTCAAGTGGATGACCTAAGGTTTATCAATCCGTAGGAGACGTAGTATGAAGATGGTCTCTCTCAAGCAACCCTACAACCAAATAACAAAGAGTCTCTTGTGTCCCCAACACACCCAATACAATGGTAAACTGTATAGGTGCACTAGTTCGGCCAAGAGATGGTGATACAAGTGGTATATGGATGGTAGATAAAGGTATTTGTAATCTGAAATTATAAAAACAGCAAGGTAACTAATGATAAAAGTGAGCGTAAACGGTATTGCAATGCGTTGAAACAGGGCCTAGGGTTCATACTTTCGCTCGTGCAAGTTCCCTCAACAATGATAACATAATTGGATCACATAACTATCCCTCAACATGCAACAAAGAGTCACTCCAAAGTCACTAATAGCGGAGAACGAACGAAGAGATTATGGTAGAGTACGAAACCACCTCAAAGTTATTCTTTCCAATCAATCCGTTGGGCTATTCCTATAAGTGTCACAAACAGCCCTAGAGTTCGTACTAGAATAACACCTTAAGACACAAATCAACCAAAAACCTAATGTCACCTAGATACTCCAATGTCACCTCAAGTATCCGTGGGTATGATTATACGATATGCATCACACAATCTCAGATTCATCTATTCAACCAACACAAAGGACCTCAAAGAGTGCCCCAAAGTTCTACCGGAGAATCACGACGAAAACGTGTGCCAACCCCTATGCATAGGTTCATGGGCGGAACCCGCAAGTTGATCACCAAAATATACATCAAGTGAATCACGTGATATCCCATTGTCACCACAGATACGCACGGCAAGACATACATCAAGTGTTCTCAAATCTTTAAAGACTCAATCCGATAAGATTACTTCAAAGGGGAAACTCAATTCATTACAAGAGAGAAGAGGGGGAGGAGAAACATAAGATCCAACTATAATAGCAAAGCTCGCGATACATCAAGATCGTGCCAAATCAAGAACACGAGAGAGAGAGAGATCAAACACATAGCTACTGGTACATACCCTCAGCCCCGAGGGAGAACCACTCCCTCCTCGCCATGGAGAGCACCGGGATGATGAAGATGGCCACCGGAGAAGGATTCCCCCTCCTGCAGGGTGCCGGAACAGGTCTAGATTGGTTTTCGGTGGCTACGGAGGCTTCTGGCGGCGGAACTCCCGATCTATTGTGCTCACCGATGTTTTTAGGGTATATGGAGATATATAGGCGGAAGAAGTACGTCAGGGGGGCCACGAGGGGCTCACGAGGGTGGAGGGCGCACCCAGGGGGGTGGGCGCGCCCCCTGCCTCGTGACCTCCTCGCAGATCCCCCGACGTGCACTCCAAGTCTTCTGGGCTTCTTTCCTTCCAAAAATGAGTTCCGTGAAGTTTCAGGTCAATTGGACTCCGTTTGATTTTCCTTTTCTTAGAAACCCTAAAACAGGGTAAAACCAGAAACTGGCACTGGGCTCTGGGTTAATAGGTTAGTCCCAAAAATGATATAAAAGTGTATAATAAAGCCCATAAACATTCAAAACAGTAGATAATATAGTATGGAGCAACCAAAAATTATAGATACGTTGGAGACGTATCAACGGCCGTCAGGGACGACATGTTCTCCGTCGTCTTCCCCAACAAGGCCATGCTGCGGATGGCGACGCGCAGCGGCAAGCTGTACCTCTCCCTCAACGACATTATGGCGGAGATCAAGGAAGCGCTTCCGGAGGAGCCCAAGGCCGAAATCATGCCGGATGTGTGGGTCAAGCTCTGGGGTGTGCCGCCCAAGCACCGCCGAGTGGATCGCCTCATGGCAGGGACAATGATGATTGGGCGCCCGATGGAGGTGGACAAGGCGTCGTTGGTGGGGATCGGTCCCGTGCGGATGCGCTTTGCGTGTCGCTCCCTGGCCAAGCTCAAGGGGTATGTCCAAGTGTGGTTCAACAGTGGGGGCTTCACCATTCGGCTGGAGGCCGAAGCGGGTGGTCTGCAGGGTGCTGCCCCCCTCCCCTCCCCCTTCAAGCATGGACAAGGGGCCGGATGGCAAGGACAAGGACAAGGACAAGGACACGAGCATGGGTGATGACTCCATTGACACCGCGACTTGGGACAAGCTGGGCTTCAAGGACAAGGTTTCCGAGGCCGCGACCCCGGCTTCGGGGGCTGCAAAGGATCAGGAGGAGCGTCAAGTGGTTGTGGGCAGCAACGAGACGGGCTTCAATCAATATGGCTCCAACATGTCCCTCGGCCTCGACCTCGACAAGGGCATATCGGCTTCGTGCAACTCGGAGGGCCGCTCGATGCTCCTCTCCCCGATGGCTGCGGAGGTGGGTGGGCTGCACACTTTCGCATCGCGTTCCCCCAAGTCTGCGATCGGTCTTGGTGGCGGCGGGGTGCGGCTCCATAAGAAGACGGCGGGCCGCAAGACTCCCCCGGTGGCGCCGGCGAGCCCATCCTCGGTCCGTGCGGGTACGCCTGCCTCGCACCGGCCGGTTGTGATGGCGTTGGCATCTCTTGGGGGTCTGGTTGGCGGCCCCTCACCGGCTGTCCCCCCTCCTCCCTCCGACGCGCTTCGGGCGGAGGTGACCAAGGTGGTGCCCATATCCACGGCCAAGCGCTCCAAGGCGGTGGTGGCGGCCCCGGTGGCGCAGGAGCGGGCAAGCTCATGTTCGAAGGGCGCCAAGGGCAACCTTCCTGCACTGCAACGCGTTCAACTCTTGGTGGCCCAGAAGAACATGGAGACCGAAGGTAATCCCCTACCCCGTTTTACGATTTTTGATGATTATTCGGATGAGCGTTTAGGGGGTATTTTAGCGGATAGTGGTGTTGATTTGTCCGATGTGGGTGAAGCTCGAGAACTCTTATCTCTCATCCGCTCTAAGGAAATCGCGCAGGCCGCGCTCGCCCAGGCAGCGGCGGCCCGCGTTGCACCAGTAGCAGAAGAAGCAGGGACTTCTCTGGTGCCTGTTGCGCGGCCCGATCGGGTGGACATAGCAGCAGGGGCTGCGCCGTCCCCCTCAACCCGTGGTCCTGTCAAGACACGGCGTGTGCCCAAAGCGGTTACCGCTCGCGGTATCCGCCTCCGCAATCGCATAATATAATGTGTTTCATCTTCCGGAACATCCGAGGCTTCAGCCACGTTGGGAGGCGGACCCAGCTAAAAGAGTTCATACGCGTTGAGGGGATCGACATAGTTGGCTTGCAGGAAAACATCAAGGCTGAATTTTCTCATCGAGACCTTCTAGCCATCAATCCGCTCGAACGCTTTGCGTGGCACTGGGTGCCTGCGGTGGGCCACTCGGGGGGTCTGCTGCTTGGCATCAACCATGTCTGCTGTGAGGTGGTGGCGTGGGATGCCGATAGATTCTTCGTGTTGGCACACGTTCGCCATCGCGCGACCCTCCGCGAGTGGGAGGTTATCGTGGTTTATGGCCCGGCCAACCACTCGCAATCACATGAGTTCTTAGGGGAACTATAGGAGAAGGTCGCGGCTTTGGGTGTGCGTAACTTGCCACTGATAGTCGGTGGTGATTTCAACTTAATCCGTTTGGGAGCGGATAAGAACAACGGGATTATTAACTGGACAAGGGTGTCCATGTTTAATAATGCAATAGCATCAATGACCCTTAGGGAAGTGGCCCGCGTGGGCGCACGCTACACTTGGACAAACAAGCAGCTTACGCCGGTTCGGTCAGTGCTAGACCGAGTTTTTATGTCCGCGGAGTGGGAAATGCTATTTCCCATGTGCTCCCTACACGCTAAAACGAGGATCGGGTCGGACCACGTCCCATTAATCCTCTCCTCAGGGGAGGATAGGTTAAAACGTAGCCCTCATTTTTTCTTCAAAACTGCGTGGTTCGAGCATCCGGAATTTGAGCAAATCTTCCTCTCCAAGTGGGAGACATGTGTTGCCCGGATCGGACACACGCGTGGGCCAATGGAGTTCTGGACTGCCGCAGGGGCGGGAATGCGTGCGACTCTCAAAGGCTGGGGGGCCAACCAGGGTCGTGAGGATAAGCTGCTCCGAGCGCGTTTGATCGCGGACCTCGCCTGTATGGATGCAGCTGTGGATTCGCAGGTCTTCTCGGAGCAAGACTGGGCTCAGCGCTACGCTGTAGAAGCCCAAGTTGAGTCCCTCCTAAGAGCCAAGGAGGAGTACTGGCGTAGGCACGGTGGAATCAAGTGGACGCTCAAGGGGGGCGCGAATACAAAATATTTCCATGCCTACGCTAACGGCCGGCGTCGTAAATGCGCCATCCTGAGACTGCAATCTGAGCAGGGGCTCCTTTTGCGTCAACAGGATATCGTCCGTCACATATACGACTTCTACATCCAATTGATGGGCTCCAGGGAGGAGTCCCGGGCTCGGTTGCGGTCGGATGTTTGGGAACCCGCGTTGCGGGTCACGGACGAGGAAAATGAAGGCCTGGGGCTGGCTTTCCTTCCCCAAGAGATTGACCAGGCGGCCCTTGGGATGAAAACTGACACCGCCCCGGGTCCGGATGGGTGGTCGGTGGCGATGTTCAAACGGTTTTGGCAAGTGCTCAAAGGTCCTATTTTCGAAGTATGTAACGGGTTCATGCGTGGCACTGTAGATATCTCTCGCCTTAACTTTGGGGTTCTCTCTCTTATCCCCAAAGTACAGGGTGCGGAAAATATTAGACTTTTTCGTCCAATAGCGCTTATTAATGTCCCGTTTAAAATTTGTTCTAAGGCTTGTTCTATGCGCTTGTCTCCTGTAACTCATCGTATTATTAGTAGTAACCAGTCGGCTTTTATTCATGGTCGCAACATTTTGGAGGGGCCGTTGGCCCTCCAAGAGATTGTTCACTCGCTCAAACGCACTCCCCAGCAGGCAATTCTTTTGAAATTAGATTTTGAGAAGGCGTACGATCGAGTGAACTGGCAGTTTCTCCGACAAATCCTTCTGGACCGAGGATTTTCGTCGGTTTGGGTTCATCGTATGATGCAATTGGTCTCGGGAGGCCAAACGGCGATTGTAGTGAATGGAGAAGTAGGGAACTTCTTCCGCAACAAGCGTGGGCTGCGTCAAGGGGACCCAGCCTCGCCGTTGCTCTTCAACTTTGTGGCGGACTCTTTGGGCGCCATGCTAGACAAAGCTCGCTATGCTAGCCACATCAGGGGAGTGGTCGGTAATCTGATCCCAGGGGGTGTGTCACACCTGCAGTATGCGGATGACACACTTCTCCTGTTCGAGCCGGACGAACACAGTATCGCAACGGTTAAGGCCATCCTGCTGTGTAATGAACTTTCACAAATGTGAAGTGGTGTCCATAGGGATGGACGCGGCCGAAAGTAAGCGGGTAGCCAACTTGCTTAATTGTAAACTTGGGAAGTTTCCGTTTACCTACCTCGGCCTCCCGATCGCAGAGAAGAAATGCTCGATTGCCGATTGGGAACCTCTCAACACTAAGGTGGCGGACCGGATTTGTCCGTGGAGAGGTCGATTTATGTCTTGAGGGGCTAGACTAATCCTAACTAACTCCAGCCTCTCGTCCCTACCCATGTTTGCCATGGGTATGTTCTTGTTGGCTGACGGGGTCCACACGAAAATGGACACCCCGCGGGCACGATTCTTTTGGGAAGGAGCAGGTCCTAAACGGAAGTACCACATGGTTAAGTGGCAAGCCGTCTGTAGACCTAAAGCCCAGGGGGGCCTCGGGATCATCAACTCTAAGCTGATGGACATTGCGCTTATGTGCAAGTGGATCTGGAAGCTGTCCCAAGGAGGGACCGGCCTCTGGGTTGACCTCCTTCGTGCCAAATACTTCCCTCATGGGAATTTCTTTGAGGCAGCACCTCATGGGTCTCCTTTCTGGAACTCCATCCAATCCCTCAAACCATACTTTGCCAGGGGCGCGAGGTTCTCGGTTAATAACGGTCGCTCCACGCGTTTTTGGCACGACGTTTGGATAGGCCAGCATCCTCTTTGGTCGGAGTTTGCCCAACTTTATTCCATCGCTGTTGAGCCCAACCAACTGGTTGCTTCAGCTCTTAGTGCCACCCCGCCCCCTATCTACTTTAGAAGGGAGCTTTCGGGGCCGGAGCTGGAAGATTGGGATCGCCTACGGGCTTTGATAGCGAATGTGCGTCTGTCGGACTCCGCAGACTTGGTCTCTTGGAGACTTTCGGGCTCTAGCAAGTTCACTGTCAAGTCCCTTTATAGAGAGTTGTGCCGCGGCCATGCCCCTACGGCAGCCACGGGGCTTTGGAAGGCGCGAATCCCGCTTAAGATTAAGGTTTTCCTCTGGCAACTATGCCAAGATCGCCTTCCTACCTCTATCAATATAGCTAAGCGCAATGGCCCTGCTTCCGGTCCTTGTGCTTTGTGTGGTGACCCGGAAGATGCTGACCACGTGTTCTTCCGGTGTCCTTTGGTGCGCTTTGCTTGGAGCGCGGTCCGTGAGGCCGCCGGGGTGGATTGGGATCCACGCTCACGCTCTGAGCTTATGTCACACCTATCTTCGGTCCAGGGCTCTCTGCGCCGGATCATGTGGACGAGTGCTTCGGCCATGCTATGGGCCTTATGGTATATTCGTAACAAGTTTACTATTGAGGGAGTGTTTCCCTCTCACCCCGCTGATGTAATCTTCAAATGCATCTTATTTTTGCAGCAGTGGGCACCGCTGGGAAGACAACAGGACTCTGATCTCCACCGCCAAGCTCTAGCACGTCTTCGCTCCGTCTACTCGGCGTCTCGAGCCCCGTCACCTCCGTCTGCTGCCTCATAGGGATGGGCAGCCCTTTTGGTCATGGTTTACCCCCGAGCCCGCGTGCTCGTTAGTTTGGCTGGATATGCCATGTAATGCACTTTATTTCGTTGTCGTTGCCTTTTTGTGGCATGCCTAAGTCCATGGTTGACTAGCTTCGGTTCCGTCTGTTTGGTTTGTATGTTTGTGCACGCTGCCTGTGTTGAGGGCTTTATTAATTTAAAGTCGGACGTCCCTGACGTCTATGTTCTAAAAAAAGATCAAACAGTGCCAGTTTTAAACGAAAAATTGTCTTCTCTGACAGAAACTATGATGTTAGTCTGAAAAAACTGTCATCCCCTCACAACTTAAAATGCCAATGAAATCGTTCGCAAGTGTCATCCGCTCCCCCTTCCTGGCGAACATTCGCCAACTAAGGGGTCCAAAAAGTAAGGGCAACGCTGTGTTTCGATCCCAACTTGGATAGTGCTATCTTTTCCCATGGAATTTGTGCCAGCCCGGATTGACTTGACCATCATCTGTTGCACCTTTTCTCGTAACGGAGTCTGGTATCCATGCAGTGCCTCCAAGCAACACTCCACGGGGACGTAGCTCGTGTTAAATACTGCCATGGCATCGACTGCCTATAAATACCAAGCACGTCGAACACTTGTAACCATCAATCACCAGTGTAGCCATCATTCATCCATAGAAGAAGAGTGCAGTGAACAGTGTGAGATCGACACTAGCGCGCGCGATGGGGAAGAACGGCAACCTGTGCTGCTTCTCTCTGCTGCTGCTGCTTCTCGCCGGATTTGCGTCCGGCCACCAAGTCCTCTTTCAGGCACGCACGCTCATGGTTCCCTTTTGATTCATGTATTTAAGGAGCTTAAGTAACTGTGGGAGCATAATGGATGTTTGTTCATGCCTTAATGGTTGTTGCAGGGGTTCAACTGGGAGTCGTGGAAGCAGAGCGGCGGGTGGTACAACATGATGATGGGCAAGGTCGACGACATCGCCGCCGCCGGAGTCACCCACGTCTGGCTGCCGCCGCCCTCGCACTCCGTCTCCACCCAAGGTCCCTCTCTCTCCCGACCAAATTCATCCGTATCTCAGCATCTAGAAGCAATAGAAGCGTGGAGTGGAGAACATGCTAAGTTCGATTGAGATGTTTCGTTGAGCACGATGGGGTGGAGAACATTCTGGTAGTAATTAGTTATTTCGTCGAGCACGATGTTTCGACAGCTACCAAAAGCATTTATTTTCCTACTCTATTTTTCGATGAACAAAATGCGCAAATACGATCAAGAAGTATACAGTATGCGAACTAAAACGATCGACTCGGGTCGGGTGCAGGTTACATGCCAGGTCGGCTGTACGACATCGACGCGTCCAAGTACGGCAACGCGGCGGAGCTCAAGTCGTTGATCGGCGCGCTCCACGGCAAGGGCGTGCAGGCGATCGCCGACATCGTCATCAACCACCGCTGCGCCGACTACAAGGACAGCCGCGGCATCTACTGCATCTTCGAGGGCGGCACCTCCGACGGCCGCCTCAACTGGGGACCCCACATGATCTGCCGCGACGACACCACCTACTCCGACGGCACCGCCAACCTCGACACCGGCGCCGACTTCGCCGCCGCGCCCGACATCGACCACCTCAACGACCGCGTCCAGCGGGATCTCAAGGAGTGGCTCCTCTGGCTCAAGAGCGACCTGGGCTTCGACGCGTGGCGGCTCGACTTCGCCAGGGGCTACTCGCCGGAGATGGCCAAGGTGTACATCGACGGCACGTCCCCGAGCCTCGCCGTGGCCGAGGTGTGGGACAACATGGCCACCGGCGGCGACGGCAAGCCCAACTACGACCAGGACGCGCACCGGCAGAATCTGGTGAACTGGGTGGATAAGGTGGGCGGCGCGGCGTCGGCAGGCATGGTGTTCGACTTCACGACCAAGGGGATATTGAACGCGGCCGTGGAGGGCGAGCTGTGGCGGCTGATCGACCCGCAGGGGAAGGCCCCCGGCGTGATGGGGTGGTGGCCGGCCAAGGCCGTCACCTTCGTCGACAACCACGACACAGGCTCCACGCAGGCCCTGTGGCCATTCCCCTCCGACAAGGTCATGCAGGGCTACGCATACATCCTCACCCACCCCGGCACCCCATGCATCGTAAGCAAACCAACTTTGGAACCCACCCCACCCCATGATTCATGACCACTCATTCATTCAGGAAACTAAAATCTGTTGTCTCGATGATTCGCAGTTCTACGACCATTTCTTCACCTGGGGTTTCAAGGATGAGATCGCGGCGCTGGTGGCGATCAGGAAGCGCAACGGCATCACGGCGACGAGCGCACTCAAGATCCTCATGCACGAAGGAGATGCCTACGTTGCCGAGATCGACGGCAAGGTGGTGGTGAAAATCGGGTCCAGATACGACGTCGGGGCGGTGATCCCGGCTGGGTTCGCAACGTCGGCGCACGGCAACGGCTACGCCGTCTGGGAAAAGATCGGTGCCGCGGCGACACCACGACGGAGCTGAAGCCTCCACCGATCCACCATTCAATCGAGCATGAATTTTCTGAAGCAAATGATTCACTTCTGCAGTTCTGCTATAGACACGCAGATATTTTATTAACTATGTATACGTCTACCCAAAATTGATGAGCTCTACGAACCGCTCACACGGCTATGGTAAATAAAGCATTGAGGATATGAAGAGGTATAAGAGGTAATTACGCCATTTGCCATGTGCATGATAAGACGCTGAGTTGGGTGTTGCTAGGTCTTAATCGACTGAGATTTAACCAAGTCTCAGTCAAGTGACGTAACAGTTAAGAGAGAGAAAAAATTGATTTTGGCGAATTGATGAGCTCTGTGGTTGAGTTGGTTAGGTGGACAGTGGTATCCCCAACCCACCAGGGTTCAAATCCTGGTGCTCGCATTATTCCTGGATTTATTTCAGGATTTCCGGCGATGCGCTTTGGATCTAAATGTAAGATCTCATAAATATAACATCGATTGAGACTTCGTTAAGTCCCAGTTGAGTGAGATGCCCATGATGGTGGCGGCTAGGATGGGCACGACCCGGATCTGGCGTCTAGCTTGCTGCGGGTGCCGTGAGTGGGCTAGTCTTGGTTGATGTGCTACTCGGGCTGAACGATACTAGCAGCCGGTGGATGCGGTGTAGCTGCCTGGCACGTGAGTCTCGGTGGCCGACGGTGGGTGGCGGTGCGAGTCTGTTGTAGTGATGGCGGCGTGAACCTGGGAAGAGTGCTCCGGTAGGCGGCGATCTTCCTTCTCCTATGTCCAAGCCGCCGACGGCAGTTGACCTAGGGCTCACGCGGACCAGAAATCGGCTCAAGGTGGGTCGGAGTGATCACTCCGGGTGGGTAAGGTTGGGCTCGGTCTGAGTGGTGGTTGCGGGCGGTGAGGTTCCCCTCCTCACGGGCAGCGGCGGTGGTCGTGGAATCAGTGCAACGATGGACAGATCGACGCCGAAGGCCACAAACATGGCGTCATGCGAGCTTACTTGGTACAAGGCCAGAGGGCTATGGTCGAGGCTTGTTTGGCGGCGGCCGTCAGCATTCACTGGTTCGTGTCCCCCCAGGTCCATCGGGACTAGCCGGGGATGCACGTGTGGGCGCTTCTTACAGTGGAGGCGTTGACCCAAACTTGGTGGTTACCGGGCTAGGAATGGATGGAAGTGCATCTGCTCCTCCTACCGTGATTGGTGCGCTGTGATGTGGCCAGTTTCTAGTGTCTCTGTACATGGATACTGGGGAAGCGGTTCTCGGGAGGTGGTCTGCATGGTTGGCTCCAGTGGCGGAGCCAGCCAACTCAGGGAGCCGGGGCAAAGCCTATATACAGTGACGCTGCCCACCATTTGCCCCTGTAATTAGTGATGCTAATCATGGTTTATGTGTACTACTTAGTGGAGAATGGTCAGAGCAGCCCGGGCAGCTACCCGGGGTCGTCGGGAGGTAGCTCCGCCCCTGGTTGGCTCTCCGACGAGCACTATGACAGAAGTGGCGGCTATATCTTTTTGTAGGATCGAAGGTATGTCTAAAGAGAGGATTGAAAGTATGTTTTTGAGGTTTTGAACAGTTGGGGCGCAACAGAGTGGACGCCTATGGCCTCGGAAACGCTCCTTGCTTGGAGCACCTCCCACATGCCTCAAGCAATAGCCCGGAAAGATTTCAGTTCGATGATGTTGTTGGTGTTCTGGACTATGTGGAAACATCGCAATGACCTGGTGTTCAACAAAGTAACACCTTCTACGACTTTAGTGCTCCGGACTTCGGAGGATCTTGGAGGAGAGCAAGTCTTGGGTTGTGGCCGGCTTGTTTAGAGGTGATTTGTCATCACATTTTGCGGAACTAGCTAGGCGAGTGAGTAGCGAGTAATTGTTATATTGTACATGTGTGGTGGAGGCCGTGGGGCTTTGTAAAACTCTGGACGTGTGTCTCCTATGAATATAGGATACACATGATTGTGCGTATTATAAAAAAAAGACTAATTGTCAAAACAAAAGGACTATTTTTCCAATTTTAATTCTTGGCTGATTTAGCTTTACCTAGAAAGGCAAATAACACCCTACACATACAAGTCTAGAGTACAAGCAATGGAAAGTAAAGACATTGCAAGTGACAGTAATGTAGAGAGATGGGTTTAGAGATACGCAAACACAATGGTGACATGGAAAGACTTTTGACCTGTGGTTTAGATAGGTGGATCTCCGTGGATCCAATTTTTATTCATGTCTCTATGGATTGGATCCTTCTGATCTACGCTTCTTTTTATCGGCAACAGTTGTTGTTCTGGTATGCTGGTTCTGTGGGTCTTAGCACGATGACTTCCTTACTGTCTACTATAACAAATTTTGTCCTGCTCTGGCGAGGAAGGGACGATGACGGCCACACCTTCGGCTCACTCTTGTGCATGTAGTCGTCGCTAGACGGTCTACGGATCCGGATGTACTTATTTTTTTTTTGTCTAATGTTTCTTGTGCAACCATGAGATGATGAATAGATAGATTCTTTTTCTACTAAAAAATTCAGTTATTTTGGTACCTTGTAAACACACAAGGAACCCATTTGAAACCACAACTGTATCCATGAGAGAGTCTCAACGGGTACCGGCGTTGAGACCTCACACCTTCCGACACAGTATATTAAAATTGTACTAGTATCCATTGATCTTTTTTTTTGCGGAAGGTAGTATCCATTGATCAATCATGGAGGAACATCGACCAGGCGACCAACCTCCTTCGAGTTTGGCCATAGCCTCCTGTCAAAGCGGCATGTCCTTGGTAGATAGCCAACGCACTTGGCGAGGACCATTTGTGCTCTTTGTTCACCTGGCAGACCCGCCTTTTTTTAGGAACACCCGCCGTTTGTTGATCAGCGACGCGGCACTCTTTCTAGACAGCGTGGCGACAGCCTGGGAGGCTTTGGGCCGGGCTTCCTCTTTGAGCATCTCGAGCTGGCAAAGTGACAAGATACTCACTCCGTTCACGAATAAGTCATCTAACTTTTGTCTCAAATTAAAGTTTCAAATTTTTGACCAACTAGTATATAGAAAAGAGTAGTAACGTATATGACATCAAATTGGTATATTATGAAAATACATTTCAAGATGTAACTACTGGTACTAATTTAGTGTCATAAATGCTGCTATTTATTTCTATAAAGTTGATCAGAGTTTTAAAATTTTGACTTGGGAGTTAGGACAAAAGCTAGAACATCAATGATGAAGAGAGCGTGTTACTATCTAGCTGCAGGCCAGGCTAATGTGGGCCTCTCATGGTCTTCTTGGGTCCTTATTTTCACTACTTCTAGCGGGCAAATTCGGTTGCTTGTAGTAAGCACGTGTGTAGCTGGCTAATCAGGCATCTCCTATTCCGCTTGTAGTTCGCTCGTGAGGGGCATGCCTATGTCTCGCGTTCAGCGAGTCAAAGCTTCCAGGTCGCTGAAGCGATTCACAGTGAGCGCGAGCATATGGACCGGCTCAGTTCGTGGTAGTACATTGCCTCATTTTCTTTACTTTTTTTCATGTTTTTATTTCATTTTGCAATTCCATTTTCACTTTTTTACACTTTCAAATACTCTAAACATACATTACAAAAATGTACTCCCTCCGTTCCAAATTACTTGTCGTGGTTTTAGTTTAAATTTGAACTAAAACCACGACAACTAATTTGGAACGGAGGGAGTACTTTACATAATGTTTTGAAAAATATTAATCATGCATTTGAAAAAAGTTAAATGTGTAAACAAAAAATGCTGACCATGTATTAAAAAATGATGAAATATTTTGATCATGTATATAAAAATATTAATCAAGATTTTGAAAAAATGTTGCACAAGTATTTCAAAAATGTTAAACCAAGCATTAGGAAAATGTTAAATGTGTATAGAAACAATGTTGACCATGCATTAAAAAAT
>NC_053028.1:548255933-548356901 GCF_003073215.2 Triticum urartu | reverse complement strand
ATGCTAGTATCTTATTTTTACATCAGTACAGATACAAGCGCTTATATACACGCGCATACACTTATTCTTATAAACGTATACACACTCTATCCTTATGAGCATCTTCAAGAGATCGAGCCGGCATATCATCTTGAGATTTACGAAGTCACCGTAGGCGCCTCGTCGTCGACATACGTGATGCTAGTATCTGTTGAAGCTACAAAAGTTAGGTGCCTTCCGTAGCTCGCCACACCATAGTATTAAGCGTTTTTCATTTATATTTACTAGAACCTTTGGATGCGTTTGGTTTATATCTTTGTTTTAGGGCATTTTGCATACTTGTTTCAGTTGAGTATGTTTGAGCTAATGCGGACTAAAAACCAACATTTGCATGAAATTTGGTTGGCTGCATCCGTGCATGAGGGGAGAAATTTCTACCACGCTATTTGGTTGCATGCGCCCATGTTGTTTGGTTGCAAACATCATAAGGTGTGATCACCACTTCTCACTAGTGGTGACCTTACCATACACCCCGAATATCGTCTTGTGCTAGCTAGAAAACAAATGACAGTTTATCCTATCTACTAGCAAATGGCAGTACAAGTTATTAAGAGCCAAAATATGGCTGAATAGAGGAAAGTTCAAGGATGCTAACTAGGTGGAAGTCCATCCTCTTCCTCTCCTTTTGCTACTGTTGTTGTGCTTCTTCTTCTTCTTCTTCAGATCCTTGTCTGACCTTTGTTATCCCACATTGCCTGAGCCTACTCCAACCTTTTGTTCTTCCATGCTTCGTTGTCAAACGCCTCCACATCTAGGCCGGAGCTGATTACATCATCAGGCGTCACATCTTCCTCCTCCGGCACAAGTTCACCAGTTCCCCATTGTAGAATCCATTTATGAATGATGCAACATGCAAGAACAAGCTTAAGGATGGAATGACTTCTGATCCAGGATCTTAAACCTATTCTTCAGAGCTCCAAATGCCCTCTCAACCGTTACTCTAAGTCTAGAGTGTCTGAGATAGAACAATTCCTGAGGAGTCCTAGGATTCCTACCAGATTGTGCCTGGTTTTCCCGAAGGGTGTGGAAGAACACCTGACCGACATGCATAGCCAACACCTCCTATGTATAACTTGCCATCTGGTATGTTGATGCCATCAAGTCTACACATGTTGTCACTGAGAATGTTAGCGTCATGTGTTGATCCTTCCTAGCCAGCCAACACATATGTGAACTTCAGATCAAAGTCAACAACAACAAGCACATTCTGGCTTGTGTAGTGCTTCCCCATTCTATATGTTGTAGATTGTGACCTCAGCACTCAGGTAGTGACATGAGTACCATCTATTGCCCCAATGCAATCTTGAAATGGCATTACAAGCTGGTGTTATGGCTACAGTAGAACAATAACAACATATCATGGCATGATGTACATATTGTCAGTGCTCACCTTGAAGTATGGGTACCGTCTTGGGCTAGTGTGAATCTTGGTAGGAGTCCGGCCGGTTGGTGACACGATCATCTCTCCTCTAACTTCCCCAATAGCATACAACACTTGCTTGAAGTACCTGGAGATGGTCTCCATTGGTCTTCTGAAGGGTGTTGTGTATAACCCCGAACCTATGGTTATGACCAACATCATGGAGGAACATGGCTACTTTCTCTTCATAGAGGTGTGGATGCTATCTTCTAGCAACCCCCTGCTCCTAAACGTCTGCACAAGCATTGTGAAAGGTGCTCTTTTCATTTAAAGCATCCACAAAGCCTCTGTGTCATTGCAGTTGTAGATGTAGTCCAGATTCATTGTCCTCTCCCGATCCTGGATTAACATCCGACCATACCCGAGGGATTTCTCACTCCTACGAACAACTCTCTTATGGACCAACATGATCCGGGCCTGAAACATACCTATCAGTGATGCTGCCTAAACTACAAGCTTCATCCATTCATCCACAACCTAAGTGGCATCCATGGTGCGGTTAGCAATGGCGCAATCGACCCTAGACGGTCCTATCAAACGCCTAACAGAGGAGAGGGGGATATCTTACCAGCTTCGGGGTCAGGGGGACATGCGTGAGACGAGGATGGTCGGACAAAGTGGAAGAAGAAGGGAAGAAGCAGCTGCCGCTGCGGGGAGTGTTGCCACCACGAACACCACCGCTGCCGCAACCACAGATCTGAGTCACCGTCACTGCCGGTGCCAAGAACAAAGTAGGACTTGTCCTAAAGCCAGGGGTGAGGGTGGTGTATATGGCGGATACTCCCGACACTAGATATTTTGACTATCGATGATGGTCGCTTTCCCTTCTTCCTTGGGTGCATTACCAAGGTCTAGCACAAGGAGAAGAGGGGGAACCGACCTCTGATAACCCACAAGTATAGGGGATCGCAACAGTTTTCGATGGTAGAGTATTCAACCCAAATTTATAGATTCAACACAAGAGGAGCCAAAGAATATTTGAAGGTATTAGCAGCTGAGTTGTCAATTCAACCACACCCAGAGATTAATTATCTGCAGCAAAGTGATCAGTAGCAAAGTAGTTTGATAGTTTTGACAGTAGTGACATCAGCAACAGTAATGGTAACAGTGATAGCTGTAATTTTGTAGCAAGTGTAACAGTGATGATAGCAGTAGTAACTTAGCAGAAACAATATGGAAAAGTTCGTAGGCATTGGATCAGTGACTTGTTGGATGATATTCATCATGAGACAGTTATAACCTAGGGTGGTATAGCACTAGCTCCAGTTCATTGATATAATGTAGGCATGTATTCCGTAAATAGTCATACGTGCTTTATTAAAAGAACTTGCATGACATCTTTTGTCCTACCCTCCCGTGGTAGCAGGGTCCATATTGAAAACTAAGGGATATTAAGGCGTCCTTTTAATAGAGAATCAGAACAAAGCATTTACACATAGTGAATACATGAACTCCTCAAACTACGGTCATCACCGGGAGTGGGCCCGGTTGTTGTCACTCCAGGGTTGCCAGATCATAACCGTAGTAGGTGACTATAACTTGTAAGATCAGATCTAAAACATGGATATAATGATGAATTCATAAACGGTTCAGATCTGAAATCATGGCACCAGGGCCCAAAGTGACAAGCATTAAGCATGGCAAAGTCATAGCAATATCAATCTAAGAACATAGTGGATACTAGGGATCAAGCCCTAACAAAACTAACTCGATTACATAATGAATCTCATCCAACTCCTCATCGACCAGCGAGCCTACGAAGGAATTACCCACTCCCGGTGGGGAGCATCATGGAATTGGCGATGGAGATAGGTTGGTGATGACGAATATCGAAGATCCCCCTCTCCGGAGCCCCAAACAGACTTCAGATCTGCCTTCCTGAGGAAGAACAGGGCTTGGCGGTGGCTTCGTCTCGCGGATCGCGATAATTATTTCTCCTTGATTTTTTTCTGGAATAATGTGAACTTATAGCATCAGTGGGGCCACCAGGTGGGTACAAACCACCTGGGCGCGCCAGGAGAGGGGGTGCGCCCTGGTGGGTTGTGCCCACACAGGGGCCCCTCTCCGGTGGGTCTTGGCTCAAGAAATTCTTATTATTGGTATAAAAAATCTCAAAAAGTTTTTTCCATTCCGAGAACTTCTATTTCTGCACAAAAACAACACCATGGTAGTTTTGCTGAAAACAGCGTCAGTCCGGGGTTAGTTTCATTCAAATCATGCAAATTAGAGTCCAAAACAAGAGGAAAAGCGTGAGAAAAAGTAGATACGTTGATACAGCGAGTCGTAGCTCCAGTCATATTGATGTTGCACTTGTTCAAGAGATTGTTATTGTGCATGAAGAAATAATGCATGCGCCCTGTCATTTGTTTGACATGGACCAGAAGGCGCATGCATATGCTGATAGCACATACACGTGCAAGTATGAGGGAAAAGAATTATCTGGTACAGTACTATATACATCAGATTTAGGCTTTGTTGGGAATTCCCTTAAAATAGGAGATGCGATGGATTCGTTTGAGCTGCCGAGGCCGCCGGAGTTGAAACTTGATTCGGTTAGGAGAAGTAATGACTTCAAAAGGGATTTACTTTCCTAGTACCAAGTACGCATACATGGAATCCATCTAATCCAAGGTATGCATGTACATGAGGGAAGAGAAGAATTTCAAGGAGATTGTACGTGTGCTAGTGCTTGTGGAGTTAAAATATGCTGCTTCTTTATGTTCCCACGTCCATCAGAAAATAGAAGGAAGGCTAGCAATCTTTTACCATGGGAGACTATGTCATTATGTTCTGTTGGATGGGGACCACCAGCAGGGATCCAACTAAAGATGCGCACCAGAAAAATAGGAGTCCAAGTTAGAAACATTTGTATCAGTTTTATACGGTTGGTTGTTTGCTAAAATATAAAGCATGGAATCTAGTATTAGTTAAGGAAAGGGTTATACGTGAGGAAGAGTCCATAAGTTTTAGGAAAGCTAGCTTGCGTGCGTGTGTGTGCTTTGTTAGATGGTTGGCTAATATATAAAGCCTGGTGCGTCATCGTAGGAGGTCAGGTTATTTTGAGATGAATTAGACAACGTGTGTGTTATGGTCGTCGGCCATTATCGAGTTTAGAGAAACCTTGTCAAAAATCTCTGTTGGCGTGTGAGTTCCTGCGACGCGACGCGTAGGAGATTACAAGCTGAGCCTATATGGTTCGTCCATGTTATTCCATCAGATCGAGGGGGTTGGCGTGTTGTTTGTGCGGAGTTTGTGAATATTTTCGTAAACCCGCAATGAATTCTTGCTGCGATGGAGTTTTGTGCCATGAAAGATCGGGCCAACAATGGATCGACCCTCGTCTCGAGGTTTGCTCCTCATCAAGTGGTATCAGAGACCGACGTTTCTCATGGCACTTTGGAGGAGATGGCCGGCGCGCCATCACTAAGGAGCTATTGGAGGCTATCAAGTGACTTTTTGCTGGAGGAGAAAGGATATGGTGCTGAACTTTTTCACACCTATAGTAAAGTGGGACAGAAAGTTTGCGTCATGACAATCGACCATGAGAGTTCGATCAACGCGGTCGGCATCGACATGGTGGAGAAGCTGGAGCTATCAACGACGCCACATCCACGGCCATACTCGCTGAGCAGGTGCTACGATAAGCTTGACATCACGCACCAAACTACGGTACTGTTTTCAGTGGAAAAATTTTCTTGTGAAGTTTTGTGCGACATTATTCCGGTACCGATGGATTCGTGTCATATGCTTTTGGGAGAGCCGTGGTATAAGAAAAATAATGCTACATATGACAATCTCGCCAACACATACGCTGTTGAACGGGATAGAAAACATGTTCTCATGGCAATGGAAAAGAAGTCCTTCAAGACTTGGAGAAAAGCACGCTTGCAGACGATGAAGGAACAACAACATGCAAAGAAGGAGGCTGAAGCTTCTGAAATTTTTTCGTCACACGTTCATCCTATAGACAAAGAGGTTGCTGAAAAGACCGATTCGAAACCGAGGTTGGTTTCGCTTGAAGAAGGGGAGGATGATACGGCTAGTCGTAGCTCCAGTCATATTGATGTTGCACTTGTTCAAGAGATTGTTATTGTGCATGAAGAAATAATGCATGCGCCCTGTCATTTGTTTGACATGGACCAGAAGGTGCATGCATATGCTGATAGCACATACACGTGCAAGTATGAGGGAAAAGAATTATCTGGTACAGTACTATATACATCAGATTTAGGCTTTGTTTGGAATTCCCTTAAAATAGGAGATGAGATGGATTCGTTTGAGCTGCCGAGGCCGCCGGAGTTGAAACTTGATTCGGTTAGGAGAAGTAATGACTTCAAAAGGGATTTACTTTCCTGGTACCAAGTACGCATACATGGAATCCATCTAATCCAAGGTATGCACGTACATGAGGGAAGAGAAGAATTTCAAGGAGATTGTACGTGTGCTAGTGCTTGTGGAGTTAAAATATGCTGCTTCTTTATGTTCCCACGTCCACCAGAAAATAGAAGGAAGGCTAGCAATCTTTTACCATGAGAGATTATGTCATTATGTTCTTTTGGATGGGGACCACCAGCAGGGATCCAACTAAAGATGTGCACCAGAAAAATAGGAGTCCAAGTTAGAAACATTTGTATCAGTTTTATACGGTTGGTTGTTTGCTAAAATATAAAGCATGGAATCTAGTATTAGTTAAGGAAAGGGTTATACGTGAGGAAGAGTCCATAAGTTTTAGGAAAGCTAGCTTGCGTCTTTGTGTGTGCTTTGTTAGATGGTTGGCTAATATATAAAGCATGGTGCGTCATTGTAGGAGGTCAGGTTATTTTGAGATGAATTAGACAACGTGTGTGTTCTGGCCATCGGCCATTATCGAGTTTAGAGAAACCTTGTCAAAAATCTCTATTGGCGTGTGAGTTCCTGCGACGCGACGCGTAGGAGATTATGAGCTGAGCCTATACAGTTCGTCCACATTATTCCTTCAGATCGAGGGGTTGGTGTGTTGTTTGTGCGGAGTTTTGAATATTTTCGTAAACCCGCAACGAATTCTTGCTGCGATGGAGTTTTGTGCCATGAAAGATCGGGCCAACAATGGATCGACCCTCGTCTCGAGGTTCGCTCCTCATCATACGTTGGAGAAGTATCAACACCCCCAAGCTTAAACCTTTGCTTGTCCTCATGCAATTCAATTGATAAACTGAAAGTGAGAAAGAAAAACTTTTACGAACTCTTTTGCTCTTGTTTGCATAAATAAGCTTAAACATTGCTACCTCTTGAGCATGCGTTGGTTTTCCCTTGAAGAGGAAAGGGTGATGCAGCAAAGTAGCGCAAGTATTTCCCTCAGTTTTTGAGAACCAAGGTATCAATCCAGTATGAGACTACACTCAAGTCCCCTGGTACCTACACAAACAAACAAGAACCTCGCAATCAACGCGATAAAGGGGTTGTCAATCCATTCACGACCACTTATGAGAGTGAGATCTGATAGAGATAATAAGATAAATATTTTTGGTATTTTTATGAAATAGATTGGAAAATAAAGATTGCAAAATAGATAGTAAACTAGAATTGTAGATTGAAAACTTATATGATGTAAATTAGACCCTGGGGCCATAGGTTTCACTAGTGGCTTCTCTCAAGATAGCGTGTATTACGGTGGGTGAACAAATTACTGCCGAGCAATTGATAGAAAAGGGCATAGTTATGATGATATCTAAGGCAATGATCATGAATATAGGCATCACGTCCGTGACAAGTAGACCGAAATGATTCTGCATCTACTACTATTACTCCACACATCCACCGCTATCCAGCATGCATCTAGAGTATTAAGTTCATAAGAACAGAGTAACGCATTAGGCAAGATGACATGATGTAGAGGGATAAACTCAAGCAATATGATATAAACCCCATCTTTTTATCCTCCATGGAAACAATACAATACGTGTCATTTCCCTTTCTGTCACTGGGATCGAGCACCGCAAGATTGAACCCAAAGCTAAGCACTTCTCCCATTGCAAGAAAGATCAATCTAGTAGGCCAAACCAATCTGATAATTTGAAGAGACTTGCAAAGATATCAAATCATGCATATAAAAATTCAGAGAATAATCAAATAATATTTATAGATAATCAAGTTCATAAACCCACAATTCATCGAATCTCGGCAAACACACCGCAAAAAGAGTTACATCAAATAGATCTCCAAGAAGATCAAGGAGAACTTTGTATTGAGATCCAAAGAGAGAGAAGAAGCCATCTAGCTAATAACTATGGACCCAAAAGTCTGTGGTAAACTACTCACACATTATCGGAGAGGCTATGGTGTTGATGTAGAAGCCCTCCGTGATCGAATCTCCCTCCGGCAGATCGCCGGAAAAGGCCCCAAGATGGGATCTCACGGGTACAGAAGGTTGTGGCGTTGGAAAAGGTGTTTCGTGGCTCTCTCCGAAGGTTTCAGGGTACGAGAGTATATATAGGTGAAAGAAGTAGGTCGGTGGAGCTGCGAGGGGCCCACGAGGGTGGGGGCGCGCCCACCACCCTGGGGCGCGTCCTCCTACCTCGTGGCCGCCTCGCTGCTTCCTTGACGTCCACTCCAAGTCTCCTGGATCACGTTTGTTCCAAGAAAAATCCTCGCGAAGGTTTCATTCCGTTTGATATTCCTTTTCTGCGAAACACTGAAATAGGCAAAAATACAGCAATTTGCACTGGCTTTCGGTTAATAGGTTAGTCCCAAAAATAATATAAAAAGGTATATTAAAGCCAATTAAACATCTAAAACAGATAATATAATAGCATGGAACAATCAAAAATTATAGATACGTTGGAGACGTATCAAGCATCCCCAAGCTTAATTCTTGCTCGTCCTCGTGTAGGTAAATGATAAAAACAGAATTTTTGATGTGGGATGCTCCCTAACATAATTTTCAATGTAATTCTCCTTATTGTGGCATGAATGTTCAGATCCATAAGATTCAAGATAAAAGTTTAATATTGACATAAAAATAGTAATACTTCAAGCATACTAATAAAGCAATTATGTCTTCTCAAAATAACATGGCCAAAGAAAGTTATCCCTACAAAATCATATAGTCTGGCTATGCTCTATTTTCATCACACAAAATATTTAAATCATGCACAACCCCGATGACAAGCCAAGCAATTGTTTCATACTTTTGATGTTCTAAAACTTTTTCAATCTTCACGAAATACATGAGCGTGAGCCATGGATATAACACTATAGGTGGAATAGAATGGTGGTTGTGGAGAAGACAAAAAAGGTGAAGATAGTCTCACATCAACTAGGCGTATTAACAGGCTATGGAGATGCCCATTAATAGATATCAATGTGAGTGAGTAGGGATTGCCATGCAACGGATGCACTAGAGCTATAAGTGTATGAAAGCTCAAAAAGAAACTAAGTGGGTGTGCATCCAACTCGCTTGCTCACGAAGACCTAGGGCATTTTGAGGAAGCCCATCATTGGAATATACAAGCCAAGTTCTATAATGAAAAATTCCCACTAGTATAAGAAAGTGACAAAACAGGAGACTCTCTATCATGAAGACCGGTGCTATTTTGAAGCACAAGTGTGGAAAAAGGATAGTAACATTGTCCCTTCTCTCTTTTTCTCTCATTTTTTGGGCTTCTTTGGACTCTTTTTTTTTCTTTCCTCACATGGGACAATGCTCTAATAATGATGATCATCACACTTTTATTTACTCATAACTCAATGTTACAACTCGTTACTTAAAACAAAATACGACTCTATGTGAATGCCTCCGGCGGTGTACCGGGATATGCGATGAATCAAGAGTGACATGTATGAAAGAATTATGAACGGTGGCTTTGTCACAAATACGATGTCAACTACATGATCATGCAAAGCAATATGACAATGATGAAGTGTGTGATAATAAATGGAACGGTGGAAAGTTGCATGGCAATATATCTCGGAATGGCTATGGAAATGCCATAATAGGTAGGTATGGTGGCTGCTTTGAGGAAGGTATATGGTGGGTTTATGGTACAGGCGAAAGTTGCGCGGTACTAGAGAGGCTAGCAATGGTGGAAGGGTGAGAGTGCGTATAATCCATGGAATCAACATTAGTCATAAAGAACTCACATACTTATTGCAAAAATCTACTAGTTATCGAAACAAAGTACTACGTGCATGCTCCTAGGGGATAAATTGGTAGGAAAAGACCATCGCTCGTCCCCGACCGCCACTCATAAGGAAGACAATCAATAAATAAATCATGCTCCGACTTCATCACATAACGGTTCACCATATGTGCATGCTATGGGAATCACAAACTTTAACACAAGTATCTCTCAAATTCACAACTACTCAACTAGCATGACTCTAATATTACCATCTTCATATCTCAAAACAATCATCAAGTATCAAACTTCTCATAGTATTCAATGCACTTTATATGAAAGTTTTTATTATACCCATCTTGGATGCCTATCATATTAGGACTAGTTTTATAACCAAAGAAAATTACCACGCTGTTCTAAAATACTCTCAAATAATATAAGTGAAGCATGAGAGATCAAAAATTTCTACAAAATAAATCCACCACCGTGCTCTAAAAAATATAAGTGAAGCACTAGAGCAAAATTATCTAGCTCAAAAGATATAAGTGAAGCACATAGAGTATTCTAATAAATTCCGATTCATGTGTGTCTCTCGCAAAAGGTGTATACAGCAAGGATGATTATGGTAAAAAAAATCAAAGAATCAAATCATACAAGACGCTCCAAGCAAAACACATATCATGTGGTCAATAAAAATATAGCCTCAAGTAAAGTTACCGGTAGACGAAGACAAAAGAGGGGATGCATTCCGGGGCATCCCCAAGCTTAGGCTTTTGGTTGTACTTGGATTTTACCTTCGGGGTGCCTTGGGCATCCCCAAGCTTAGGCTCTTGCCACTCCTTGTTCCAAAATCCATCAAATCTTTACCCAAAAACTTGAAAACTTCACAACACAAATCTCAACAGAAAATCTTATGAGCTCCATTAGTATAAGAAAACAAATCACCACTTAAGGTACTGTAATGAACTCATTTTTTTATTTATATTGGTGTTAAACCTACTTTATTCCAACTTCTCTATGGTTCATACCCCCCGATACTAGCCATAGATTCATCAAAATAAGCAAACAACACACAAAAAATAGAATGTGTCAAAAACAAAACAGACTGTAGTAATCTGTTGGTTTCGAATACTTATGTAAATCCAAAACTTCTACCAAATTAGGAAGATCTAAATAATTTGTACATTGATCTACTGCAGTTAGAATCAGTATTTTATCGCTCTCTGGTTAAAAATGAAAATTATTCTCATGAGCACATACTTTCTGTTTTTTTCAGCAAGATCAAATAACAATCATCCAAGAAGATCCAAAAGGCTTTACTTGGCACAAACACTAATTAAAACATAAAAAACACAATCACAACTGAGGCTAGATGATTTATTTATTACTAAACAAGAACAAAAAGCAAGGAACAAAAACAAACTGGGTTGCCTCCCAACAAGCGCTATCGTTTAACGCCCCTAGCTAGGCATAAAAACAAGAATAGATCTAGGTATTGTCATCTTTGGTATGCAATCCATAAGAGTATCTCATAATAGATTCATAAGGTAATTTAATTTTCTTCCTAGGAAAGTGTTACATGCCTTTCCTTAATGGAAATTGGAATCTAATATTTCCTTCTTTCATATCAATAATTGCACCAATCGTTCTAAGGAAAGGTCTACCAAGAATAATAAGACAAGTAGGGTTGCAGTCTATATCAAGAACAATAAAATCTACAGGCACATAATTCCTATTTGCAACAATAAGAACATCATTAATTCTTCCCATAGGTTTCTTAATGGTGGAATCCACAAGATGCAAATTTAAAAAACAATCATCAAATTCACGGAAACCTAGCACATCACACAAAGTTTTTGGAATCGTGGAAACACTAGCACCTAAATCACATAAAGCATAGCATTCATGATCTTTAATCTTAATTTTAATAGTAGGTTCCCACTCATCATAAAGTTTTCTAGGGATAGAAACTTCTAATTCAAGTTTTTCTTCATAAATTGCATTAAAGCATCAATGATATGTTTAGTGAAAGCATTGTTTTGATCATAAGCATGACAAGAATTTAGCACGGATTGCAACAAGGAAATACAATCTATCAAAGAGCAATTATCAGAATTAAATTCCTTGAAATCCAAAACAGTGGGTTCATTGCTATGTGAAGTTTTTACCTCTTCAATCCCACTTTTACCAATTTTTGCATCAAGATCTAAAAACTCCGAATCACTGGGACGCCTTCTAACTAAAGTTGACTCATCTCCAGTCCCATCTTTGTCAAGATTCATATTGGCAAACAAAGATTTAATAGGAGACACACCAATCACTTTTAGATCTTCATCATTATTATCATGAAAACTAGAAGAACACGCTTTTACAAAAGCAATCTTTCTTAGCACGCATCCTAGTGGTTCTTTTTTTGCACTCATCAATGGAAATTCTCATGGCTTTGAGAGACTCATTGATATCATGCTTAGGTGGAATAGATCTAAGTTTCAAAGAATCAGCATCAAGAGAAATTCTATCCATGTTCCTAGCCAACTCATCAATCTTAAGCAATTTTTCTTCAAGCAAAGCATTGAAATTCTTTTGCGAATTCATAAATTCTTTAACACTATTCTCAAAATCAGAGGGCATCTTATTAAAATTTCCATAAGAGTTGTTGTAGGAATTACCATAATTATTAGAGGAATTACTAGGGAACGACCTAAAATTAAAGTTTCCTCTATACGCGTTGTTACCAAAATTATTCCTACCAAAAATCCATAGATTCATTATTATTCTCAATCAAAGTAGACAAAGGCATGTCATTAGGATCAGAAGAAACACTCTTATTAGCAAACAATTTCATAAGTTCATCCATCTTTCAACTCAAGACATTAATCTCTTCTATCGCATGAACCTTTTTACTAGTAGATCTTTCTGTGTGCCATTGAGAATAATTAACCATAATATTATCTAGGAGTTTAGTAGCTTCTCCTAAAGTGATTTCCATAAAAGTGCCTCCCGCGGCCGAATCTAAAAGATTTCTAGAAGCAAAATTCAACCCAGCATAATTTTTTTGTATAATCAGCCATAAATTCAAACCATGTGTAGGGCAATTATGTATCATTAATTTCATCCTCTCCCAAGCTTGTGCAACATGCTCATGATCAAGTTGCTTAAAATTCATAATATCATTTCTAAGAGAGATGATCTTAGCGAGAGGAAAATACTTAGAGATAAAAGGATCTTTGCACTTATTCCATGAATCAATACTATTTTTAGGCAAAGAGGAGAACCAAGTTTTAGCACGATCTCACAGAAATAGCTTCAATTTAACAATATCATTATCCATAGCTTTGTTCCTTTGCATATCACATAAATCAACAAAGCTGTTTAGATGGGTAGCAGCATCTTCACTAGGAAGGCTAGCAAATTGATCTTTCATGACAAGATTCAGCAAAGCATTATTAATTTCACAAGATTTGGCATCAGTAAGAGGAGCAATCGGAGTACTAATAAAATCATTGTTGTTGGTATTGGTAAAATGACATAATTTAGTATTATCTTGAGCCGTCGTGACAAACAATCAATCCAACACACAAGCAAACAAGAGGCAAGCAAAAAGAGACGAATGGAAAAAGGGCGAATGGAAAAGAGGCGAATAAAACGGCGAGGGTGAAGTGGGGGAGAGGAAAATGAGAGGCAAATGGCAAATAATGTAATGCGAGGGATAAGAGTTTGTGATGGGTACTTGGTATGTCTTGACTTGTGCGTAGATCTCCCCGGCAACGGCACCTGGAATCCTTCTTGCTGCCTCTTGAGCATGCGTTGGTTTTCCCTTGAAGAGGAAAGGGTGATGCAGCAAAGTAGCGTAAGTATTTCCCTCAATTTTTGAGAACCAAGGTATCAATCCAGTAGGAGACTACACTCAAGTCCCCTAGTACCTGCACAAACAAACAAGAACCTCGCAACCAACGTGATAAAGGGGTTGTAAATCCCTTCACGGTCACTTACGAGAGTGAGATCTGATAGAGATAATAAGATAAATATTTTTGGTATTTTTATGATATAGATTGGAAAATAAAGATTGCAAAATAGATAGTAAACTAGAATTGTAGATTGGAAACTTATATGATGTAAAGTAGACCCCGGGGCCATAGGTTTCACTAGTGGCTTCTCTCAAGATAGCATGTATTACGGTGGGTGAACAAATTACTGCCGAGCAATTGATAGAAAAGCGCATAGTTATGATGATATCTAAGGCAATGATCATGAATATAGGCATCACGTCTGTGACAAGTAGACCAAAATGATTCTGCATCTACTACTATTACTCCACACATCGACTGCTATCCAGCATGCATCTAGAGTATTAAGTTCATAAGAACAGAGTAACACATTAGGCAAGATGACATGATGTAGAGGGATAAACTCAAGCAATATGATATAAAACCCATCTTTTTATCCTCGATGGCAACAATACAATACGTGTCGTTTCCCTTTCTGTCACTAGGATCGAGCACCGCAAGATTGAACCCAAAGCTCAGCACTTCTTCGATTGCAAGAAAGATCAATCTAGTAGGCCAAACCAAACTGATAATTCAAAGGGACTTGCAAAGATATCAAATCATGCATATAAGAATTCAGAGAATAATCAAATAATATTAACCCACAATTCATCGGATCTCGGCAAACACACCGCAAAAAGAGTTACATCGGATAGATCTCCAAGAAGATCGAGGAGAACTTTGTATTGAGATCCAAAGAGAGAGAAGAAGACATCTAGCTAATAACTATGGACCCGAAGGTCTGTGGTAAACTACTCACACATCATCAGAGAGGCTATTGTGTTGATGTAGAAGCCCTCCGTGATCGAATCCCCCTCTGGCAGATCACCGGAAAAGGCCCCAAGATGGGATCTCACGGGTACAGAAGGTTGTGGCGGTGGAAAAGGTGTTTTGTGGCTCTCTCCAAAGGTTTTAGGGTATGAGAGTATATATAGGTGAAAGAAGTAGGTCGGTGGAGCTGCGAGGGGCCCACGAGGGTGGGGGCGCGCCCTCCTACCTCGTGGCCGCCTCGCTGCTTCCTTGACGTCCACTCCAAGTCTCCTGGATCACGTTTGTTCCAAGAAAAATCCTCGCGAAGGTTTCATTCCGTTTGATATTCCTTTTCTGCGAAACACTGAAATAGGCAAAAATACAGCAATTTGCACTGGCTTTCGGTTAATAGGTTAGTCCCAAAAATAATATAAAAAGGTATATTAAAGCCCATTAAACATCCAAAACAGATAACATAATAGCATGGAACAATAAAAAATTATAGATATGTTGGAGACGTATCAAACAACACCCATGTTTTCAGCTAACATTATAACTAACCATGTCAACAATACCTTTTAAAGATTATAATGATTCGTATCAATGACATAATCAACTAGCGAGCAATAATAAGATATCTCAAACAACAAGACGTTGTCAAAACAATCATGATATAATATGACAATAATGGTATCTCGCTAGCCCTTTCTGAGACCGCAAAACATAAATGCAGAGCACCTCCGAAGTTCAAGCAGCGACTAAACATTGTAATTCATGGTAGAAAAGATCCAGTCATGATGCACCCAACATTAGCTATACACAATGCATAAATCATGACCGCTGTGCTCTATTCAGTTTCTGGCGCTTGTTTATAGAAGGTGATGACACAACATAAAAGTAAATAGATAGGCCCTTCGCAGAGGGAAGCAGTGATTTGCAGAGGTGCCAGAGCTCAATTTTTAAAACAGAGATAAATGATATTTTGAGACAAGCACCCTTCTTATTCACTTCACGACCATCAGTTATCAACATATTCCATGCTAAGCATGCTAGTGGCGGTTCGCAAGCGATAAAAGTAATGGTTTACTCCCCCTCCACCAACAATCACATTCCACAACTTGGCCGAAACAACGGGTGCCGTCCAAACCAACAACAGTCCCAGGGGAGTTCTGTTTAATTATTTGCATTTTTTAGTTCGAGACTGGGAATCCCTATTACCGCCCATTTCCTCGTGCGATGGCAAGTGAATAAACACTCGACCTGAGGATAACATGCTTAGCACGGAAGATATCGACCACCTCCTGTCATTCCATGAACGATCCAGGCTCACAAAATGGATAATGTTTTTAGAAGTTTTTAGAGATGGCACGTGCAAATTTACTTAGGACGGCAGGGTAATACCTTATATAGGTAGGTATGGTGGACTCGTCTGGAATAACTTTGGGTTCAAGGTTTTTGATGTACAAGCAGAATTCCCACTTAGTACAGGTGAAGGCTAGCAATTTAAGATTGGGAAGGGGCCAGCTAGAGAGCAACAATGATCATGACCACGCATTATGCATAAGTAACATTGGACACTAGCATGAGTAGGATATGAACACCATGAACATAAACATTATAGAGGCTATGTTGGTTTTGATTTAACTACATGCATGAACATGTACCAAGTTAAGACACTCGAACATTCAGAGGAGGATACCATATCATCATACTACATCACAATCATTTTAATGCTATGTTGATATCCAAGATAAATTATTATTAATTCCCAGCTACTTATGCACGGCATGAGAAACTATAATCTCTAATTGTCATTGCAAACATGTTTAATCATAACGGGGTGAATCATGGGCACTTGGTGATACGTCTCCAACGTATCTATAATTTTTGATTGTTCCATGCTATTATATTATCTGTTTTGGATATTTAATGGGATTTATTATGCACTTTTATATTATTTTTGAGACTAACCTATTAACCGAAGGCACAGTGCAAATTGCTGTTTTTTGCCTATTTCAGTGTTTCACAGAAAAGGAATATCAAACGGAATCCAAACGGAATGAAACCTTCGTGATGATCGTTTTTGGAACAACTGCAATCCAGAAGACTTGGAGTGGACGTCAAGGAAGCAGTGAGGAAGCCACGAGGCAGGAGGGCACGCCCAGGGGGGCCAGGCGCGCCCCCACCCTCGTGGGCCCCTCGAGGCTCCACCGACCTACTTCTTTTGCCTATATATACTCATATACCTTGAAAACATCCAAGAGCACCATGAAACCCTATTTCCACCGCCGCAACCTTCTGTACCCGTGAGATCCCATCTTAGGGACTTTTCCGGCGCTTCGCCGGAGGGGGAATCGATCATGGAGGGCTTCTACATCAACACCATAGCCTCTCCGATGATGTGTGAGTAGTTTACCACAGACCTTCGGGTCCATAGTTATTAGCCAGATGGCTTCTTCTCTCTCTTTGGATCTCAATACAAAGTTCTCCTCGATTCTCTTGGAGATCTATTCGATGTAATTATTTTTGCGGTGTGTTTGTCGAGATCCGATGAATTGTGGGTTTATGTTCAAGATTATCTATGAACAATATTTGATTCTTCTCTGAATTCTTTTATGCATGATTTAAATATCTTTGCAAGTCTCTTCGAATTATCAGTTTGGTTTGGACCACTAGTTTGATCTTTCTTGCAATGGGAGAAGTGCTTAGCTTTGGGTTCAATCTTGCGGTGCTCGGTCCTAGTGACAGAAAGGGAAACGACGCGTATTGTATTGTTGCCATCGAGGATAAAAAGATGGGGTTTACATCATATTGCTTGAGTTTATCCCTCTACATCATGTCATCTTGCCTAATGCGTTACTCTGTTCTTATGAACTTAATACTCTAGATGCATGCTGGATAGCGGTCGATGTGTGGAGTAATAGTAGTAGATGCAGAATCGCTTTGGTCTACTTGTCACGGAGATGATGCCTATATACATGATCATGCCTAGATATTCTCATAACTATGCGCTTTTCTATCAATTGCTCGATAGTAATTTGTTCACCCACCGTAAATTATGTTATCTTGAGAGAAGCCACTAGTGAAACCTATGGCCCTCGGGTCTATTCTCTATTATATTATTTTCCCGTCAACTAGCTATTTTTGTTGCCGTTTATTTTGCAATATTTAATTTTCAATCTATACAACAAAAATACCAAAAATATTTATCTTATTATCTTTATCATATCTCACCTTTGCAAGTGGCCGTGAAGGGATTGACAACCCCTTTATAGCGTCGGTTGCAAGGTTCTTGATTGTTTGTGCAGGTACGAGGGACTTGCGTGTAGTGTCCTACTGGATTGATACGTTGGTTCTCAAAAACCGAGGGAAATACTTACGCTAGTTTTTTGCATCACCCTTTCCTCTTCAAGAGAAAACCAACGCATGCTCAAGAGATAGCAAGAAGGATTCTTGGCGCCGTTGCCAGGGAGATCTACGCACAAGTCAAGACATACCAAGTACCCATCATAAACTCTTCTCCCTCGCATTACATTGTTTGCCATTTTCCTCCTATTTTCCTCTCCCCCACTTCACCCGAAACTTACCGTTTTATTCGCCCTTTTCCTCTCCCTCTTTTTTGTTCTGCCGGAGGGGGATTCGATCTTCTCTTGCCTCTCTTTGCTTGTGTGTTGGAGTGATTGTTTGTCACGATGGCTCGGGATAATACTAAATTCTCTGACTTTGGACCAATACCAACAAGTTCAATGATTTTATTAGCACTCCGATTGCTCCTCTTTTTGCGGTGTGTTTGCGAAGATCCGATGAATTGTGGGTTTGACTTGATCTTGTCTATGAATATTATTTGATTCTTCTCTGAATTCTTATATGCATGATTTGATATCTTTGCAAGTCTCTTCGAACTATCAGGCTTGCTTGGCCTACTAGATTGATCTTTCTATGGGAGAAGTTTCTAGCTGAGGGCTTCGCGAGCATCTTCCTCGGTGCTCCTCAGTGAACGCAGAGAGAAGGTATTGTAGTTGTCACACAGGGTAAGATGGCTGTTGATGTTTACAGTCATGTCAGTCTTGCCTCGCCCGCTTATGCTACGGAATACTCTAGATGCCACTGGATACGCCAAGAAGCAGGCTAATAGGTTGCAGAAGGGTCTCAACCCCAAGTTGCAGACGTGATCTCCACTTGCATCATTGCCTTAGATACATTCCAGCGCTTTTCTGACAAGCTCATTAATGTTCACCCACCGTAAACATGCTCAACTCACTTGAGAGAAGCCACTAGTGAAACCTATGTCCCCCGGGTCTACTTTACATCATTTAGTTTCCCGTCAACTAGCCCCGTTTATTTTGCAATCTTTATTTTCCAATCTATACCAGTAAAAATACCAAAAATATTTATCTTATTATCTCTATCAGATCTCACTATTCGTAAGTGAGGTGAAGGGATTGACAATGCGTTGGTTGCCTTGTTTGTTTGTGCAGGTACTAGGCGACTTGTTGTAGTCTCCTACATGGATTGATACCTTGATTCTCAAAAACTGAGGGAAATACTTACGCTACTTTGCTGTCAACCAATTATGCTCCACCCCAGCCTGAGAAGTCTGTTGGCCGTGTAAGCCATCACGCAAGATGATCATTCAAGTAGCTCCCACTGAAACTCTGTATCACGTCTCGCTGCATTACATGATGATTTGCCATTCGCCTCTCTTTTCCTCTGTCAACTGTCATTCAACCCTTCGGTTCTGTATTCGCCTCTCACTCCTTCATTTTGTTTGCTCTCTTGCCTCTTCTTTGCTTGTGAGTGATGTCACGATGAAATACTAAATCTAGATGTGACTACCAATAAGCCATGGTACAACAATGATTGTTATTAGCACTTGTATTGCTCCTCTTACCGATTTGCCTCAATCTTGTATTAACATCTGCTTTGCTGGATGATCTCATCATGCCAAAGATCTATTTGCTGGCCTTCCTAGTGAAGATTCCGCTACCCATCTAAACAACTTTGTTGATTTATGTGATATTCAAAAGAAGAAAGATGTGGATAATGATATTGTTAAATTGAAGCTATTTCCGTTTTCGCTTAGAGATCATGCTAAAACTTGGTTCTACTCTTTGCCTAAAAATAGTATTGATTCATGGAATAAGTGCAAAGATGCTTTTATCTCTAAATATTTTACTCCCGCTAAGATCATCTCTCTTAGAAACGGTATTATGAATTTTAAGCAACTTGATCATGAGCATGTTGCACAAGCTTGGGAGAGGATGAAATTAATGATACATAATTGCCCTACACAATGTTTGAATTTATGGATGATTATACAGAATTTTATGCTAGGTTGAATTTTTCTTCTGGAAATCTTTTAGATTCGGCCGCGGGAGGCACTTTCATGGCAAATCACTTTAGGAGAAAGCTACTAAACTCCTAGATAATATTATCATTAACTTATTGTCAATGGCACACCGAAAGATCTACTAGTAAAAAGGTTCATGTGATAGAAGAGATTAATGTCTTTGAGTGGAAAGATGGATGAACTTATGAAATTGTTTGCTAATAAGAGTGCTTCTTCTGATCCTAATGATATGCCTTTGTCTACTTTGATTGAAATAATAATGAATCTATGGATGTGAATTTTTGTTGGTAGGAGAACAACTTTGGTAACAACGCGTATAGAGGAAATTTTAATTCTAGGCCATTCCCTAGTAATTCCTCTAATAAATTATGGTAATTCTACAAAAACTCTTATGGAAATTTTAATAAGATCACTCTTATTTTGAGACTAGTGTTAAAGAATTTATGATTTCGCAAAAGAATTTCAATGCTTTGCTTGAAGAAAAATTGCCTAAGATTGATGAGTTGGCTAGGAACGTGGATAGAATTTCTCTTGATGTTGATTCTTTGAAACTTAGATCTATTTCAACAAAGCATGATATCAATGAGTCTCTCAAAGCCATGAGAATTTCCATTGATGAGTGCAAAGAAAGAACCGCTAGGATGCGTGCTAAAAAAGATTGCTTTGTGAAAGCGTGTTCTTCTAGTTTTCATGATAATAATAATGAAGATCTAAAACTGATTGATGTGTCTCCTATCACAATCTTTGTTTTCTAATATGAATCTTGATAAAGATGGGACTGGATATGAGTCAACTTTAGTTAAAAGGCGTCCCAATGATTCAGAGTTTTTAGATCTTGATGCAAAAATTGGTAAAAGTGGGATTGAAGAGGTCAAAACTTTACATAGCAATGAACCCACTATTTTGGATTTCAAGAAATTTAATTATTATTATTGCTCTTTGATAGATTGTATTTCCTTGTTGCAATCCGTGTTAAATTATCCTGATGCTTATAATCAAAACAAAGCTTTCACTAAACATATTGTTAATGCTTTAATGCAATCTTATGAAGAAAAACTTGAATTAGAAGTTTCTATCCATAGAAAACTTTATGATGAATGGGAACCTACTATTAAAATTAAGATTAACGATCATGAATGATTTGCTTTATGTGATTTAGGTGCTAGTGTTTCCACGATTCCAAAAACTTTGTGTGACGTGCTAGGTTTCCGTGAATTTGATGATTGTTCTTTAAATTTGCATCTTGCGGATTCCACCATTAAGAAACCTATGAGAAGAATTAATGATGTTCTTATTGTTGAAAATAATAATTATGTGCCTGTAGATTTTATTGTTCTTGATATAGATTGCAATCCTACTTGTCCTATTATTCTTGGTAGACCTTTCCTTAGAACGATTGGTGCAATTATTGATATGAAAGAAGGAAATATTAGATTCCAATTTCCATTAAGGAAAGACATGGAACACTTTCCTAGGAATAAAATTAAATTACCTTATGAATCTATTATGAGAGCCAATTATGGTTTGCATACCAAAGATGACAATACCTAGATCTATTCTTATTTTTATGCCTAGCTAGGGGCGTTAAACGATAGCGCTTGTTGGGAGGCAACCCTATTTTATTTTATTTCCTTGCTTTTTGTTCCTGTTTTGTAATAAACAAATCATCTATCCTCTGTTATGATTGTGTTTTTTATGTTTTAATTAGTGTTTGTTTCAAGTAAAGCCTTTAGGATCTTCTTGGATGATTGTTGTTTGATCTTGCTGAAAAAAACAGAAAGTATGCGCTCACGAGAATAATTTCCATTTTTAACCAAAGAGTGATAAAATACTGATTCCAACTGAAGTAGATCGATATACAAATTATTTAGGTCTTCCTAATTGGTATAATATTTGGAGTTACAGAAGTATTCGAAACCTACAGATTACTACAGACTGTTCTGTTTTTGACAGATTCTGTTTTTCGTGTGTTGTTTGCTTATTTGATGAATCTATGGCTAGTATCGGGGGGTATGAACCATAGAGAAGTTGGAATAAAGTAGGTTTAACACCAATATAAATAAAGAGTGAGTTCATTACAGTACCTTAAGTGGTTATTTGTTTCTTTTACTAACGGAGCTCATGAGATTTTCTGTTGAGTTTTGTGTTGTGAAGTTTTCAAGTTTTGGGGTAAAGATTTGATGGATTTCGGAACAAGGAGTGGCAAGATCCTAAGCTTGGGGATGCCCAAGGTACCCCAAGGTAAAATCCAAGGACAACCAAAATCCTAGGCTTGGGGATGCCCCGGAAGGCATCCCCTCTTTCGTCCTCGTCTATCGTAACTTTACTTGAGGCTATATTTTTATTCACCACATGATATGTGTTTTGCTTCGAGCGTCTTGTATGATTTGAGTCTTTGATTTTTAGTTTACCACGATCATCCTTAATGTACACACCTTTTGGGAGAGACACACATGAATTGGAATTTATTAGAATACTCTATGTGCTTCACTTATATCTTTTGAGCTAGATAATTTTGCTCTAGTGCTTCACTTATATTTTTTAGAGCACGGTGGTGGTTTTTATTTTGTTGAAATTATTGATCTCTCATGCTTCACTTATATTATTTTGAGAGTCTTTTAGAACATCATGGTAATTTGCTTTGTTTCCTTTGGTTATGAAACTAGTCCTAATATGATAGGCATCCAAGATGGGTATAATAAAAAACTTTCATATAAAGTGCATTGAATACTATGAGAAGTTTAATTCTTTATGATTGTTTTGAGATATGAATATGATGATATTAGAGTCATGCTAGTTGAGTAATTGTGAAATTGAGAAATACTTGTGTTAAAGTTGGCAAGTCCTGTAGCATGCACGTATGGTAAACGTTGTGTGACAAATTTGAACAATGGGGTGTTCTTTGAGTGCTTTCCTTATGAGTGGCGGTCGGGCATGAGCGAGATGGTAATGTTTCTACGTTCGGCCGATGCCCCGATCCCAGTGGAGGAGTCCGACGGGCCAGAGTGCTTCAAGTGTGGCCGGGCGGGCCACTACCAGAACATGTGCCACTTCAAGCCTCTGTGCGTCGTATGCCATGAGGAGGGGCACGCGTTGGCGCACTGCCCCACGCGCGGGCGGCCTCTGTTGCTTCAAATCATGGGCAACGCCATCCCCGGCGAGGGCTTCTTCTGCCTACCTTACGTGGAGACGGAGGGCGAGGAGGTCCGCGCCTCGGTGGTGGCGGACGCTGCGTTCATCTCGGCGGCGCCCGGAAAGCTGTCGATTCCCATCTTGGAGGCGGAGCTCCCCCACCTCTTCGAGGGGGAATGGAATTGGCAGGTGACGGCTGATGTCTACTACACAACCTTCTTCTTGTAGACGTTGTTGGGCCTCCAAGTGCAGAGGTTTGTAGAACAGTAGCAAATTTCCCTCAAGTGGATGACCTAAGGTTTATCAATCCGTAGGAGACGTAGTATGAAGATGGTCTCTCTCAAGCAACCCTACAACCAAATAACAAAGAGTCTCTTGTGTCCCCAACACACCCAATACAATGGTAAACTGTATAGGTGCACTAGTTCGGCCAAGAGATGGTGATACAAGTGGTATATGGATGGTAGATAAAGGTATTTGTAATCTGAAATTATAAAAACAGCAAGGTAACTAATGATAAAAGTGAGCGTAAACGGTATTGCAATGCGTTGAAACAGGGCCTAGGGTTCATACTTTCGCTCGTGCAAGTTCCCTCAACAATGATAACATAATTGGATCACATAACTATCCCTCAACATGCAACAAAGAGTCACTCCAAAGTCACTAATAGCGGAGAACGAACGAAGAGATTATGGTAGAGTACGAAACCACCTCAAAGTTATTCTTTCCAATCAATCCGTTGGGCTATTCCTATAAGTGTCACAAACAGCCCTAGAGTTCGTACTAGAATAACACCTTAAGACACAAATCAACCAAAAACCTAATGTCACCTAGATACTCCAATGTCACCTCAAGTATCCGTGGGTATGATTATACGATATGCATCACACAATCTCAGATTCATCTATTCAACCAACACAAAGGACCTCAAAGAGTGCCCCAAAGTTCTACCGGAGAATCACGACGAAAACGTGTGCCAACCCCTATGCATAGGTTCATGGGCGGAACCCGCAAGTTGATCACCAAAATATACATCAAGTGAATCACGTGATATCCCATTGTCACCACAGATACGCACGGCAAGACATACATCAAGTGTTCTCAAATCTTTAAAGACTCAATCCGATAAGATTACTTCAAAGGGGAAACTCAATTCATTACAAGAGAGAAGAGGGGGAGGAGAAACATAAGATCCAACTATAATAGCAAAGCTCGCGATACATCAAGATCGTGCCAAATCAAGAACACGAGAGAGAGAGAGATCAAACACATAGCTACTGGTACATACCCTCAGCCCCGAGGGAGAACCACTCCCTCCTCGCCATGGAGAGCACCGGGATGATGAAGATGGCCACCGGAGAAGGATTCCCCCTCCTGCAGGGTGCCGGAACAGGTCTAGATTGGTTTTCGGTGGCTACGGAGGCTTCTGGCGGCGGAACTCCCGATCTATTGTGCTCACCGATGTTTTTAGGGTATATGGAGATATATAGGCGGAAGAAGTACGTCAGGGGGGCCACGAGGGGCTCACGAGGGTGGAGGGCGCACCCAGGGGGGTGGGCGCGCCCCCTGCCTCGTGACCTCCTCGCAGATCCCCCGACGTGCACTCCAAGTCTTCTGGGCTTCTTTCCTTCCAAAAATGAGTTCCGTGAAGTTTCAGGTCAATTGGACTCCGTTTGATTTTCCTTTTCTTAGAAACCCTAAAACAGGGTAAAACCAGAAACTGGCACTGGGCTCTGGGTTAATAGGTTAGTCCCAAAAATGATATAAAAGTGTATAATAAAGCCCATAAACATTCAAAACAGTAGATAATATAGTATGGAGCAACCAAAAATTATAGATACGTTGGAGACGTATCAACGGCCGTCAGGGACGACATGTTCTCCGTCGTCTTCCCCAACAAGGCCATGCTGCGGATGGCGACGCGCAGCGGCAAGCTGTACCTCTCCCTCAACGACATTATGGCGGAGATCAAGGAAGCGCTTCCGGAGGAGCCCAAGGCCGAAATCATGCCGGATGTGTGGGTCAAGCTCTGGGGTGTGCCGCCCAAGCACCGCCGAGTGGATCGCCTCATGGCAGGGACAATGATGATTGGGCGCCCGATGGAGGTGGACAAGGCGTCGTTGGTGGGGATCGGTCCCGTGCGGATGCGCTTTGCGTGTCGCTCCCTGGCCAAGCTCAAGGGGTATGTCCAAGTGTGGTTCAACAGTGGGGGCTTCACCATTCGGCTGGAGGCCGAAGCGGGTGGTCTGCAGGGTGCTGCCCCCCTCCCCTCCCCCTTCAAGCATGGACAAGGGGCCGGATGGCAAGGACAAGGACAAGGACAAGGACACGAGCATGGGTGATGACTCCATTGACACCGCGACTTGGGACAAGCTGGGCTTCAAGGACAAGGTTTCCGAGGCCGCGACCCCGGCTTCGGGGGCTGCAAAGGATCAGGAGGAGCGTCAAGTGGTTGTGGGCAGCAACGAGACGGGCTTCAATCAATATGGCTCCAACATGTCCCTCGGCCTCGACCTCGACAAGGGCATATCGGCTTCGTGCAACTCGGAGGGCCGCTCGATGCTCCTCTCCCCGATGGCTGCGGAGGTGGGTGGGCTGCACACTTTCGCATCGCGTTCCCCCAAGTCTGCGATCGGTCTTGGTGGCGGCGGGGTGCGGCTCCATAAGAAGACGGCGGGCCGCAAGACTCCCCCGGTGGCGCCGGCGAGCCCATCCTCGGTCCGTGCGGGTACGCCTGCCTCGCACCGGCCGGTTGTGATGGCGTTGGCATCTCTTGGGGGTCTGGTTGGCGGCCCCTCACCGGCTGTCCCCCCTCCTCCCTCCGACGCGCTTCGGGCGGAGGTGACCAAGGTGGTGCCCATATCCACGGCCAAGCGCTCCAAGGCGGTGGTGGCGGCCCCGGTGGCGCAGGAGCGGGCAAGCTCATGTTCGAAGGGCGCCAAGGGCAACCTTCCTGCACTGCAACGCGTTCAACTCTTGGTGGCCCAGAAGAACATGGAGACCGAAGGTAATCCCCTACCCCGTTTTACGATTTTTGATGATTATTCGGATGAGCGTTTAGGGGGTATTTTAGCGGATAGTGGTGTTGATTTGTCCGATGTGGGTGAAGCTCGAGAACTCTTATCTCTCATCCGCTCTAAGGAAATCGCGCAGGCCGCGCTCGCCCAGGCAGCGGCGGCCCGCGTTGCACCAGTAGCAGAAGAAGCAGGGACTTCTCTGGTGCCTGTTGCGCGGCCCGATCGGGTGGACATAGCAGCAGGGGCTGCGCCGTCCCCCTCAACCCGTGGTCCTGTCAAGACACGGCGTGTGCCCAAAGCGGTTACCGCTCGCGGTATCCGCCTCCGCAATCGCATAATATAATGTGTTTCATCTTCCGGAACATCCGAGGCTTCAGCCACGTTGGGAGGCGGACCCAGCTAAAAGAGTTCATACGCGTTGAGGGGATCGACATAGTTGGCTTGCAGGAAAACATCAAGGCTGAATTTTCTCATCGAGACCTTCTAGCCATCAATCCGCTCGAACGCTTTGCGTGGCACTGGGTGCCTGCGGTGGGCCACTCGGGGGGTCTGCTGCTTGGCATCAACCATGTCTGCTGTGAGGTGGTGGCGTGGGATGCCGATAGATTCTTCGTGTTGGCACACGTTCGCCATCGCGCGACCCTCCGCGAGTGGGAGGTTATCGTGGTTTATGGCCCGGCCAACCACTCGCAATCACATGAGTTCTTAGGGGAACTATAGGAGAAGGTCGCGGCTTTGGGTGTGCGTAACTTGCCACTGATAGTCGGTGGTGATTTCAACTTAATCCGTTTGGGAGCGGATAAGAACAACGGGATTATTAACTGGACAAGGGTGTCCATGTTTAATAATGCAATAGCATCAATGACCCTTAGGGAAGTGGCCCGCGTGGGCGCACGCTACACTTGGACAAACAAGCAGCTTACGCCGGTTCGGTCAGTGCTAGACCGAGTTTTTATGTCCGCGGAGTGGGAAATGCTATTTCCCATGTGCTCCCTACACGCTAAAACGAGGATCGGGTCGGACCACGTCCCATTAATCCTCTCCTCAGGGGAGGATAGGTTAAAACGTAGCCCTCATTTTTTCTTCAAAACTGCGTGGTTCGAGCATCCGGAATTTGAGCAAATCTTCCTCTCCAAGTGGGAGACATGTGTTGCCCGGATCGGACACACGCGTGGGCCAATGGAGTTCTGGACTGCCGCAGGGGCGGGAATGCGTGCGACTCTCAAAGGCTGGGGGGCCAACCAGGGTCGTGAGGATAAGCTGCTCCGAGCGCGTTTGATCGCGGACCTCGCCTGTATGGATGCAGCTGTGGATTCGCAGGTCTTCTCGGAGCAAGACTGGGCTCAGCGCTACGCTGTAGAAGCCCAAGTTGAGTCCCTCCTAAGAGCCAAGGAGGAGTACTGGCGTAGGCACGGTGGAATCAAGTGGACGCTCAAGGGGGGCGCGAATACAAAATATTTCCATGCCTACGCTAACGGCCGGCGTCGTAAATGCGCCATCCTGAGACTGCAATCTGAGCAGGGGCTCCTTTTGCGTCAACAGGATATCGTCCGTCACATATACGACTTCTACATCCAATTGATGGGCTCCAGGGAGGAGTCCCGGGCTCGGTTGCGGTCGGATGTTTGGGAACCCGCGTTGCGGGTCACGGACGAGGAAAATGAAGGCCTGGGGCTGGCTTTCCTTCCCCAAGAGATTGACCAGGCGGCCCTTGGGATGAAAACTGACACCGCCCCGGGTCCGGATGGGTGGTCGGTGGCGATGTTCAAACGGTTTTGGCAAGTGCTCAAAGGTCCTATTTTCGAAGTATGTAACGGGTTCATGCGTGGCACTGTAGATATCTCTCGCCTTAACTTTGGGGTTCTCTCTCTTATCCCCAAAGTACAGGGTGCGGAAAATATTAGACTTTTTCGTCCAATAGCGCTTATTAATGTCCCGTTTAAAATTTGTTCTAAGGCTTGTTCTATGCGCTTGTCTCCTGTAACTCATCGTATTATTAGTAGTAACCAGTCGGCTTTTATTCATGGTCGCAACATTTTGGAGGGGCCGTTGGCCCTCCAAGAGATTGTTCACTCGCTCAAACGCACTCCCCAGCAGGCAATTCTTTTGAAATTAGATTTTGAGAAGGCGTACGATCGAGTGAACTGGCAGTTTCTCCGACAAATCCTTCTGGACCGAGGATTTTCGTCGGTTTGGGTTCATCGTATGATGCAATTGGTCTCGGGAGGCCAAACGGCGATTGTAGTGAATGGAGAAGTAGGGAACTTCTTCCGCAACAAGCGTGGGCTGCGTCAAGGGGACCCAGCCTCGCCGTTGCTCTTCAACTTTGTGGCGGACTCTTTGGGCGCCATGCTAGACAAAGCTCGCTATGCTAGCCACATCAGGGGAGTGGTCGGTAATCTGATCCCAGGGGGTGTGTCACACCTGCAGTATGCGGATGACACACTTCTCCTGTTCGAGCCGGACGAACACAGTATCGCAACGGTTAAGGCCATCCTGCTGTGTAATGAACTTTCACAAATGTGAAGTGGTGTCCATAGGGATGGACGCGGCCGAAAGTAAGCGGGTAGCCAACTTGCTTAATTGTAAACTTGGGAAGTTTCCGTTTACCTACCTCGGCCTCCCGATCGCAGAGAAGAAATGCTCGATTGCCGATTGGGAACCTCTCAACACTAAGGTGGCGGACCGGATTTGTCCGTGGAGAGGTCGATTTATGTCTTGAGGGGCTAGACTAATCCTAACTAACTCCAGCCTCTCGTCCCTACCCATGTTTGCCATGGGTATGTTCTTGTTGGCTGACGGGGTCCACACGAAAATGGACACCCCGCGGGCACGATTCTTTTGGGAAGGAGCAGGTCCTAAACGGAAGTACCACATGGTTAAGTGGCAAGCCGTCTGTAGACCTAAAGCCCAGGGGGGCCTCGGGATCATCAACTCTAAGCTGATGGACATTGCGCTTATGTGCAAGTGGATCTGGAAGCTGTCCCAAGGAGGGACCGGCCTCTGGGTTGACCTCCTTCGTGCCAAATACTTCCCTCATGGGAATTTCTTTGAGGCAGCACCTCATGGGTCTCCTTTCTGGAACTCCATCCAATCCCTCAAACCATACTTTGCCAGGGGCGCGAGGTTCTCGGTTAATAACGGTCGCTCCACGCGTTTTTGGCACGACGTTTGGATAGGCCAGCATCCTCTTTGGTCGGAGTTTGCCCAACTTTATTCCATCGCTGTTGAGCCCAACCAACTGGTTGCTTCAGCTCTTAGTGCCACCCCGCCCCCTATCTACTTTAGAAGGGAGCTTTCGGGGCCGGAGCTGGAAGATTGGGATCGCCTACGGGCTTTGATAGCGAATGTGCGTCTGTCGGACTCCGCAGACTTGGTCTCTTGGAGACTTTCGGGCTCTAGCAAGTTCACTGTCAAGTCCCTTTATAGAGAGTTGTGCCGCGGCCATGCCCCTACGGCAGCCACGGGGCTTTGGAAGGCGCGAATCCCGCTTAAGATTAAGGTTTTCCTCTGGCAACTATGCCAAGATCGCCTTCCTACCTCTATCAATATAGCTAAGCGCAATGGCCCTGCTTCCGGTCCTTGTGCTTTGTGTGGTGACCCGGAAGATGCTGACCACGTGTTCTTCCGGTGTCCTTTGGTGCGCTTTGCTTGGAGCGCGGTCCGTGAGGCCGCCGGGGTGGATTGGGATCCACGCTCACGCTCTGAGCTTATGTCACACCTATCTTCGGTCCAGGGCTCTCTGCGCCGGATCATGTGGACGAGTGCTTCGGCCATGCTATGGGCCTTATGGTATATTCGTAACAAGTTTACTATTGAGGGAGTGTTTCCCTCTCACCCCGCTGATGTAATCTTCAAATGCATCTTATTTTTGCAGCAGTGGGCACCGCTGGGAAGACAACAGGACTCTGATCTCCACCGCCAAGCTCTAGCACGTCTTCGCTCCGTCTACTCGGCGTCTCGAGCCCCGTCACCTCCGTCTGCTGCCTCATAGGGATGGGCAGCCCTTTTGGTCATGGTTTACCCCCGAGCCCGCGTGCTCGTTAGTTTGGCTGGATATGCCATGTAATGCACTTTATTTCGTTGTCGTTGCCTTTTTGTGGCATGCCTAAGTCCATGGTTGACTAGCTTCGGTTCCGTCTGTTTGGTTTGTATGTTTGTGCACGCTGCCTGTGTTGAGGGCTTTATTAATTTAAAGTCGGACGTCCCTGACGTCTATGTTCTAAAAAAAGATCAAACAGTGCCAGTTTTAAACGAAAAATTGTCTTCTCTGACAGAAACTATGATGTTAGTCTGAAAAAACTGTCATCCCCTCACAACTTAAAATGCCAATGAAATCGTTCGCAAGTGTCATCCGCTCCCCCTTCCTGGCGAACATTCGCCAACTAAGGGGTCCAAAAAGTAAGGGCAACGCTGTGTTTCGATCCCAACTTGGATAGTGCTATCTTTTCCCATGGAATTTGTGCCAGCCCGGATTGACTTGACCATCATCTGTTGCACCTTTTCTCGTAACGGAGTCTGGTATCCATGCAGTGCCTCCAAGCAACACTCCACGGGGACGTAGCTCGTGTTAAATACTGCCATGGCATCGACTGCCTATAAATACCAAGCACGTCGAACACTTGTAACCATCAATCACCAGTGTAGCCATCATTCATCCATAGAAGAAGAGTGCAGTGAACAGTGTGAGATCGACACTAGCGCGCGCGATGGGGAAGAACGGCAACCTGTGCTGCTTCTCTCTGCTGCTGCTGCTTCTCGCCGGATTTGCGTCCGGCCACCAAGTCCTCTTTCAGGCACGCACGCTCATGGTTCCCTTTTGATTCATGTATTTAAGGAGCTTAAGTAACTGTGGGAGCATAATGGATGTTTGTTCATGCCTTAATGGTTGTTGCAGGGGTTCAACTGGGAGTCGTGGAAGCAGAGCGGCGGGTGGTACAACATGATGATGGGCAAGGTCGACGACATCGCCGCCGCCGGAGTCACCCACGTCTGGCTGCCGCCGCCCTCGCACTCCGTCTCCACCCAAGGTCCCTCTCTCTCCCGACCAAATTCATCCGTATCTCAGCATCTAGAAGCAATAGAAGCGTGGAGTGGAGAACATGCTAAGTTCGATTGAGATGTTTCGTTGAGCACGATGGGGTGGAGAACATTCTGGTAGTAATTAGTTATTTCGTCGAGCACGATGTTTCGACAGCTACCAAAAGCATTTATTTTCCTACTCTATTTTTCGATGAACAAAATGCGCAAATACGATCAAGAAGTATACAGTATGCGAACTAAAACGATCGACTCGGGTCGGGTGCAGGTTACATGCCAGGTCGGCTGTACGACATCGACGCGTCCAAGTACGGCAACGCGGCGGAGCTCAAGTCGTTGATCGGCGCGCTCCACGGCAAGGGCGTGCAGGCGATCGCCGACATCGTCATCAACCACCGCTGCGCCGACTACAAGGACAGCCGCGGCATCTACTGCATCTTCGAGGGCGGCACCTCCGACGGCCGCCTCAACTGGGGACCCCACATGATCTGCCGCGACGACACCACCTACTCCGACGGCACCGCCAACCTCGACACCGGCGCCGACTTCGCCGCCGCGCCCGACATCGACCACCTCAACGACCGCGTCCAGCGGGATCTCAAGGAGTGGCTCCTCTGGCTCAAGAGCGACCTGGGCTTCGACGCGTGGCGGCTCGACTTCGCCAGGGGCTACTCGCCGGAGATGGCCAAGGTGTACATCGACGGCACGTCCCCGAGCCTCGCCGTGGCCGAGGTGTGGGACAACATGGCCACCGGCGGCGACGGCAAGCCCAACTACGACCAGGACGCGCACCGGCAGAATCTGGTGAACTGGGTGGATAAGGTGGGCGGCGCGGCGTCGGCAGGCATGGTGTTCGACTTCACGACCAAGGGGATATTGAACGCGGCCGTGGAGGGCGAGCTGTGGCGGCTGATCGACCCGCAGGGGAAGGCCCCCGGCGTGATGGGGTGGTGGCCGGCCAAGGCCGTCACCTTCGTCGACAACCACGACACAGGCTCCACGCAGGCCCTGTGGCCATTCCCCTCCGACAAGGTCATGCAGGGCTACGCATACATCCTCACCCACCCCGGCACCCCATGCATCGTAAGCAAACCAACTTTGGAACCCACCCCACCCCATGATTCATGACCACTCATTCATTCAGGAAACTAAAATCTGTTGTCTCGATGATTCGCAGTTCTACGACCATTTCTTCACCTGGGGTTTCAAGGATGAGATCGCGGCGCTGGTGGCGATCAGGAAGCGCAACGGCATCACGGCGACGAGCGCACTCAAGATCCTCATGCACGAAGGAGATGCCTACGTTGCCGAGATCGACGGCAAGGTGGTGGTGAAAATCGGGTCCAGATACGACGTCGGGGCGGTGATCCCGGCTGGGTTCGCAACGTCGGCGCACGGCAACGGCTACGCCGTCTGGGAAAAGATCGGTGCCGCGGCGACACCACGACGGAGCTGAAGCCTCCACCGATCCACCATTCAATCGAGCATGAATTTTCTGAAGCAAATGATTCACTTCTGCAGTTCTGCTATAGACACGCAGATATTTTATTAACTATGTATACGTCTACCCAAAATTGATGAGCTCTACGAACCGCTCACACGGCTATGGTAAATAAAGCATTGAGGATATGAAGAGGTATAAGAGGTAATTACGCCATTTGCCATGTGCATGATAAGACGCTGAGTTGGGTGTTGCTAGGTCTTAATCGACTGAGATTTAACCAAGTCTCAGTCAAGTGACGTAACAGTTAAGAGAGAGAAAAAATTGATTTTGGCGAATTGATGAGCTCTGTGGTTGAGTTGGTTAGGTGGACAGTGGTATCCCCAACCCACCAGGGTTCAAATCCTGGTGCTCGCATTATTCCTGGATTTATTTCAGGATTTCCGGCGATGCGCTTTGGATCTAAATGTAAGATCTCATAAATATAACATCGATTGAGACTTCGTTAAGTCCCAGTTGAGTGAGATGCCCATGATGGTGGCGGCTAGGATGGGCACGACCCGGATCTGGCGTCTAGCTTGCTGCGGGTGCCGTGAGTGGGCTAGTCTTGGTTGATGTGCTACTCGGGCTGAACGATACTAGCAGCCGGTGGATGCGGTGTAGCTGCCTGGCACGTGAGTCTCGGTGGCCGACGGTGGGTGGCGGTGCGAGTCTGTTGTAGTGATGGCGGCGTGAACCTGGGAAGAGTGCTCCGGTAGGCGGCGATCTTCCTTCTCCTATGTCCAAGCCGCCGACGGCAGTTGACCTAGGGCTCACGCGGACCAGAAATCGGCTCAAGGTGGGTCGGAGTGATCACTCCGGGTGGGTAAGGTTGGGCTCGGTCTGAGTGGTGGTTGCGGGCGGTGAGGTTCCCCTCCTCACGGGCAGCGGCGGTGGTCGTGGAATCAGTGCAACGATGGACAGATCGACGCCGAAGGCCACAAACATGGCGTCATGCGAGCTTACTTGGTACAAGGCCAGAGGGCTATGGTCGAGGCTTGTTTGGCGGCGGCCGTCAGCATTCACTGGTTCGTGTCCCCCCAGGTCCATCGGGACTAGCCGGGGATGCACGTGTGGGCGCTTCTTACAGTGGAGGCGTTGACCCAAACTTGGTGGTTACCGGGCTAGGAATGGATGGAAGTGCATCTGCTCCTCCTACCGTGATTGGTGCGCTGTGATGTGGCCAGTTTCTAGTGTCTCTGTACATGGATACTGGGGAAGCGGTTCTCGGGAGGTGGTCTGCATGGTTGGCTCCAGTGGCGGAGCCAGCCAACTCAGGGAGCCGGGGCAAAGCCTATATACAGTGACGCTGCCCACCATTTGCCCCTGTAATTAGTGATGCTAATCATGGTTTATGTGTACTACTTAGTGGAGAATGGTCAGAGCAGCCCGGGCAGCTACCCGGGGTCGTCGGGAGGTAGCTCCGCCCCTGGTTGGCTCTCCGACGAGCACTATGACAGAAGTGGCGGCTATATCTTTTTGTAGGATCGAAGGTATGTCTAAAGAGAGGATTGAAAGTATGTTTTTGAGGTTTTGAACAGTTGGGGCGCAACAGAGTGGACGCCTATGGCCTCGGAAACGCTCCTTGCTTGGAGCACCTCCCACATGCCTCAAGCAATAGCCCGGAAAGATTTCAGTTCGATGATGTTGTTGGTGTTCTGGACTATGTGGAAACATCGCAATGACCTGGTGTTCAACAAAGTAACACCTTCTACGACTTTAGTGCTCCGGACTTCGGAGGATCTTGGAGGAGAGCAAGTCTTGGGTTGTGGCCGGCTTGTTTAGAGGTGATTTGTCATCACATTTTGCGGAACTAGCTAGGCGAGTGAGTAGCGAGTAATTGTTATATTGTACATGTGTGGTGGAGGCCGTGGGGCTTTGTAAAACTCTGGACGTGTGTCTCCTATGAATATAGGATACACATGATTGTGCGTATTATAAAAAAAAGACTAATTGTCAAAACAAAAGGACTATTTTTCCAATTTTAATTCTTGGCTGATTTAGCTTTACCTAGAAAGGCAAATAACACCCTACACATACAAGTCTAGAGTACAAGCAATGGAAAGTAAAGACATTGCAAGTGACAGTAATGTAGAGAGATGGGTTTAGAGATACGCAAACACAATGGTGACATGGAAAGACTTTTGACCTGTGGTTTAGATAGGTGGATCTCCGTGGATCCAATTTTTATTCATGTCTCTATGGATTGGATCCTTCTGATCTACGCTTCTTTTTATCGGCAACAGTTGTTGTTCTGGTATGCTGGTTCTGTGGGTCTTAGCACGATGACTTCCTTACTGTCTACTATAACAAATTTTGTCCTGCTCTGGCGAGGAAGGGACGATGACGGCCACACCTTCGGCTCACTCTTGTGCATGTAGTCGTCGCTAGACGGTCTACGGATCCGGATGTACTTATTTTTTTTTTGTCTAATGTTTCTTGTGCAACCATGAGATGATGAATAGATAGATTCTTTTTCTACTAAAAAATTCAGTTATTTTGGTACCTTGTAAACACACAAGGAACCCATTTGAAACCACAACTGTATCCATGAGAGAGTCTCAACGGGTACCGGCGTTGAGACCTCACACCTTCCGACACAGTATATTAAAATTGTACTAGTATCCATTGATCTTTTTTTTTGCGGAAGGTAGTATCCATTGATCAATCATGGAGGAACATCGACCAGGCGACCAACCTCCTTCGAGTTTGGCCATAGCCTCCTGTCAAAGCGGCATGTCCTTGGTAGATAGCCAACGCACTTGGCGAGGACCATTTGTGCTCTTTGTTCACCTGGCAGACCCGCCTTTTTTTAGGAACACCCGCCGTTTGTTGATCAGCGACGCGGCACTCTTTCTAGACAGCGTGGCGACAGCCTGGGAGGCTTTGGGCCGGGCTTCCTCTTTGAGCATCTCGAGCTGGCAAAGTGACAAGATACTCACTCCGTTCACGAATAAGTCATCTAACTTTTGTCTCAAATTAAAGTTTCAAATTTTTGACCAACTAGTATATAGAAAAGAGTAGTAACGTATATGACATCAAATTGGTATATTATGAAAATACATTTCAAGATGTAACTACTGGTACTAATTTAGTGTCATAAATGCTGCTATTTATTTCTATAAAGTTGATCAGAGTTTTAAAATTTTGACTTGGGAGTTAGGACAAAAGCTAGAACATCAATGATGAAGAGAGCGTGTTACTATCTAGCTGCAGGCCAGGCTAATGTGGGCCTCTCATGGTCTTCTTGGGTCCTTATTTTCACTACTTCTAGCGGGCAAATTCGGTTGCTTGTAGTAAGCACGTGTGTAGCTGGCTAATCAGGCATCTCCTATTCCGCTTGTAGTTCGCTCGTGAGGGGCATGCCTATGTCTCGCGTTCAGCGAGTCAAAGCTTCCAGGTCGCTGAAGCGATTCACAGTGAGCGCGAGCATATGGACCGGCTCAGTTCGTGGTAGTACATTGCCTCATTTTCTTTACTTTTTTTCATGTTTTTATTTCATTTTGCAATTCCATTTTCACTTTTTTACACTTTCAAATACTCTAAACATACATTACAAAAATGTACTCCCTCCGTTCCAAATTACTTGTCGTGGTTTTAGTTTAAATTTGAACTAAAACCACGACAACTAATTTGGAACGGAGGGAGTACTTTACATAATGTTTTGAAAAATATTAATCATGCATTTGAAAAAAGTTAAATGTGTAAACAAAAAATGCTGACCATGTATTAAAAAATGATGAAATATTTTGATCATGTATATAAAAATATTAATCAAGATTTTGAAAAAATGTTGCACAAGTATTTCAAAAATGTTAAACCAAGCATTAGGAAAATGTTAAATGTGTATAGAAACAATGTTGACCATGCATTAAAAAATAATGAATTCTTTTATCATTGTACATAAAAATGTTAATCCAACATATGAAAATATGTTAATCAAGCATTTGAAAAATGTTAAATGTCTATAGAAAAAATGTTGACCATCCATTAAAAAATATGTTAATCTTGCATTTGAAAAAATGTTGATAAAACATTTGAAAAATGTTAAATGTGCATAGAAAAAGTATTGACCAAGTATTAGGAAAATGATAATCATTTAATTGAAAAATGTTAATCAAGCACTTAATTTTTTTAAGTGTATAAGAAAAATGTTGACTATGCATTCAAAAAATGTTAATCTTCTATTTGAAAAATGTTAATCAAGCACTTGAAAATGTTTTTTAAAATGTATATAGAAACAATGTTGATATGTATTATAGAGATATTAAATTGGTATTGGCTTCTTCAACTGTCTGTGTTTGAATAGGATGGTTTGGCTTGCAGTTGTTGACCGAGGAAATAAACCTCCAAGGACGAAGCTTCATTGCAGGTCCTGAGATTGGCCAAGCCAGACCCACTACATGTTACAGTGCATCAAAGATGCTCTTGTATTGCGTGCTACAGCGCATGCACCCAGTACAAGTGGTCAAGTGGCCAGTGCTGTCAAGAATCAATCAGCATTCGGCAACAGCAACATGATAAGAATTTGAAACTGTGTTCATTGTTTCTGAAATAGCTCATCATTCAGACAGACCAATGGCTAACTGCATGAAATAATCTTGCTCTGCTCTGTCTACCTTGTTTTTCAAAAAGAAAAGGAAGTAGCTATGGACATAACAAATAAGGTCGTCGTCAGTACATGAATGAAATGGTATTATCTCCATAACTGAACTTCATGGAGAAACAAGACATTCCCCAAAGGTCAGCGGTTCGGAGTGGATGTAATGATGCCTTGAACAGTCAAATGTTTATAGTGCCATATAGTGTTTCTTCTTCACATGTTGCTACTTGCTAGTGTTGGTTCTTCAACTTGCTCCGGTGTCTACCACATGCGGTTATCTCTTTGAATCCGATGAGATGTGGTCCCTGCAAAGCTGTTCAACAAGTTGAATGAGGTAATGTGACAACACAACATGTATGCAACAAGCGGCCAACTTGGTGAGCAACAGGTTTCGCACCCCCCCCCCCCCCCCCAATGGTAGCTACAGCCTACTTATAGTATTTCGGTTCCTTTGTTGGTATTTAAGAAACTACTTATTAAAATGCATACATGTATAGAATGCTGAAAAAAGTTTTGCACGATTTTTCTCGTGGCAACAGCTGGGTTAAGTTGACCCGTTTGCAGTGGCGTCGTCCCCTATTCGCCAGCCTTGTCTTCCCTCACGTTGCCTCTCCTATAGTCCTAGGCCTCCTGGGAAATACACTTGTGTTCTTGGTGGTATATGCACCCTATATGGGGATTTATTTTTAATTTTTTAATAAAAAGTCAAAATAGGTAAGAACTATTTTGACAAAATACTTGAATTACTTTTGCACTAGTATAAAAATCCCGACGAAAAAAAAACAAAAGTTGACCTCACAGCAAAAAAGACAAAATTTATTTGCTATTATAGGTCACTATTCACACTATTTTAGCCAAAAATTTGTCTTTTTTGAAAAGAAGTCAAAGGGATATTTTTTTCATGGATTTTTTTCTTACGAATACAATAGAAGGTCAAGTTTATTTCAAAAATATTTTCAGGAATTTTTGACTTTTTGTTGAATTACTAAAAAAATTTCCCATATAGGATGCATATGTCCCCATAGACCAAAAGTTCCCCTCCTAGGCCTCCTTCATTGAATAGCCGAGCCGAGGCCGAGCAAGCAGACATACGTGCAGAGCAGCCATGGCTACTCTCCACATGTTCCTCAGCATCCTCCTCCTCTTCCTCCTCATCTCCGTGCAGACTATTCCTCCTACCACAGCCACAAAAGATGATACTCTGGCGCCAGGCCACGCATTGGCCGTCGGCGACAAGCTCGTTTCCAGCAACGGCAAATTCGCGCTTGGCTTCTTCCAGCCCGGCGCCGGCAACATCAGTAGTAAGTCATCTACCTCTCCCGGTTGGTACCTTGCCATATGGTTCAATAAGATCAATGTCATCACCCCCGTCTGGGTCGCCAACCGGGAGAGGCCGATCGCCGGACCCGACCTCAGAGCGACACAGCTCCAAATCTCAAAAGAAGGCAACCTTGTCGTCTTAAACAACGCCACCCAATCCGTCGTCTGGTCCACCCACATCACCGGAAACAGAACCAACGCCACCTCCACCACCACCACCAGCAGCAGGGCCATCCTCTTGGGCAGTGGAAACCTCGTCATAGAAAGCCCGTCAAGTGAGGTGCTGTGGCAGAGCTTCGACGACCCAACCGACGTGGCGCTCCCCGGCGCCAAGATCGGCTGGAACAAGGTCACCGGCCTGAACCGCGTCGGCATCTCGTGGAAGAGCCGGATCGACCCGGGCCTCGGCTCCTTCAGTGTGGGGCTGGAAACCAATGGCACCAGGATGGTGATGGTGGGGCACCGAGGCTACCCTTCCCAAGTTTACTGGTCATGGTCGCCCGACGAGTCGCCGATGCAGATGCCAGCACTCCGAGCGCTGCTGAAGATGAACCCACAGACCAGAGGGTTGGTCGTCCCGGAATACGTCGACAATAGCGAGGAGGAGTACTACATGTACACCTCACCTGACGAGGCCTCCTCCACATTCCTCTCCCTCGACACGTCTGGTCAGACCAAGCTGAACGTATGGTCGCAGGCCAACCAGGCATGGCAGACCATCTACGTCCAGCCCATCGATCTCTGCCGCTCATACGCCACATGCGGACCGTTCACCGTCTGCACCGGCAGCTCGCAGCCGCCCTGCGAGTGCATGGAGAGCTTCTCCCGGACGTCGCCTCAGGATTGGGAGATGGGTGATCGGACAGGAGGGTGCTCCAGACGCACTCCGCTGGATTGCAATGGCAACAAGAGTTCGACAGACGTGTTCCACCCCGTAGCTCGTGTCACATTGCCCTACGGCCCCCGGAGCTTACAGGATATTCCTCCAACTGCAACTCGGGGCGAATGTGAATCGGCCTGTCTCAGCAACTGCTCCTGCACTGCTTACTCCTACCAAGACAGCAAATGCTCTGTTTGGCATGGGGATTTGTTCAGTGTAAACAAGGATGATGCCATCGAGATCCGCTCTGAATACACTCTGTACATTCGCCTTGCCGCCAGAGATTTCCCAAGTTCCACAGGAGATAAAAGAAAACCAGTACTAACCGGAGTTGTTATTGCTGCAAGCGTTATCGGTTTTGGGTTGCTAATGCTCATGCTGCTACTAGTGATCTCAAGGAACAGATTCAGCTGGTGTGGTGTGTCGTCAAATGCCACCAATGAAGATAGTGTAGGTGTTGTTGCCTTTAGATACGCCGACTTGGGCCGTGCTACAAAAAACTTCACAGAGAAGCTGGGGGCCGGAGGTTTTGGTACTGTATTCAAGGGAGCTTTAAGTGACCTGACTAGTGTAGCAGTGAAAAGGCTTGAGGGTGCACATCAGGGAGAGAAGCAATTCCGGGCAGAGGTAAGTGCACTTGGACTGATCCAACACATAAACCTGGTGAAATTGGTTGGTTTCTGCTGTCAGGGTGATAAGAGGCTACTTGTGTATGAACACATGTGCAATGGTTCTCTCGACTCCCATCTGTTCGAGAGCAATGGCACAGTCCTCGACTGGAGCACCAGATATCAGATAGCCATCGGAGTCGCTAGAGGATTGTCCTACTTGCATCAGAGTTGCCACGAATGCATCATACACTGTGATATCAAGCCAGAAAATGTACTCCTCAATGAAGCATTTGTCCCGAAAATTGCGGACTTTGGGTTAGCATCGGTCATAGGAAGGGATTTTAGCCGGGTTCTAACTACATTCAGGGGAACAATGGGGTATCTTGCCCCAGAATGGCTTAGCGGGGTTGCTATTACATCAAAAGTCGATGTTTACAGTTTTGGCATGGTACTGATGGAGATCATATCAGGAAGAAGGAATGCATCTGTGGTACACACTAGCGGCAGCGACCATGTTGCTTATTTCCCTGTGCAAGCCATCAACAAGCTTCACGAGGGACATGTGCAGAGCTTGGTGGATCCACAATTATATGGCGACTTCAGCTTGGATGAGGTTGAAAGAGTTTGCAATGTAGCATGTTGGTGTATCCAGGATAATGAGTTGGACCGGCCAACAATGGGTGAAGTGGTCCGAGTTCTTGAGGGTGTAAAGGAGCTCGATATGCCCCCAATGCCAAGGCTTCTTGCGGCTATGACAGCAGAATGCTCCGATGTCGCTTCCATGTAATAATTCTAGTTACTTCTAATGTCTATGATACTTTTATTTGCTTCAGCAAATTTTATGGTTCTGGTTTGGATCGTGTAACAGCACAAAGATCAAAAGATATAAAATAATATAACAAATAATTTCTTTCTTGCATCTTATAGTTCATTTGATCTCTTACTGGAATTCTAAGTTGCTTAATGAATAATTTCCTAAAAAATAAACAATAATTTAAAAAATACAACTATTGCTTAAAAAGACATAAGTATGCAAATTAAATGCTGGATGCTAAAGGCTATCTGAACTAAAAAATATCATTATTTATAAACTAGTCATCAACCCGTACACCTGCACACTGGGTAATTTAGTGAAAATTAAAATCATCTGTCGGAATATGTTCACATTTGAAATGCGACAAAAATCTATGCATACATATTTGAAAGATAAGAAACATGTAAGAGTTGGCACATCTATCGGTCTGAAATGCATGTAGTTTGTTCAGCTATTTCTTTTTACTAGAATGTTGCCTCTATTTATGGTGTTTAAAGGTTTCAACTATATTTATTACTTTTAGTTATCGTTCTATTGGGGAACTTCAGTTTATTTAGCATCATTTTGGTATGGATAATTTTTTTATTTGAGGTAAAGCTCCAATATTAACTAGAGGAACAGCAAATGAGGAAATAAATAGTCTTGAAAAAACAGTAGGACATAGTCTTAAATGTTAAGCACTCAAGTAGGGTGAACATGGCTATTCAATCTAAACTCAACAGCAAAGATGACACAACGAAGCATGAATATACCTTTTCCAAGAGAAGCTACCTGAACACATTTTGACCTTAGGGAATAGACCATGTGAAAAATTCATTAAGCATGAAAGAGCTATAAAAAAAATAAGCATGCCATTCACCTTTAGAAAGAGCAGCTACCTGAACAGATTATGGCCTTAGGAAAGAGCACATCACTCGGCTCGTTCAGCAAGAAGCACCTATAAAAACAGCAAGTAAGCCATTGAATGTATTATACTTTGACAGATAACATGATTTCTAAGATGAACTTCAAAGAAAAAGCACTTTGGTTCCCTTTCTTTCTGCATCCATCAGCATCTTTTGATAACAAAATACACATTACCGAAAAAGGCTTTCGTCCGGCTTTATATATAAAGCAACAACCAACAACTGGTCAATACAACCCACAACACAACACACCAACACACACTCACCCTAGGCCGGATACATAGGTGCCAAAGGCCTACAACAACACCACCCCGAAGGACATGAAGTAGACGCTAAAGAGCCACCAGAGCTCTTCCTGGAGAACCGGCGAAGAGGTGAAGTTGAATGAGGATGAACTGAGAGCTCCAAGACAGTGCCTTCAAGAAGGACAGAACAAAACGCCGCCACCGGCCGATCCAAAGATCTAGATTTTCATCCGGAGCATGACGAAGGGAAATGAGTAACCACAACGGAGACTTCAGGAAGATGACGACGTCCATTGGCGCCACCTCCATCGGCCTGGCCAAGCCAGACAGGGTTTTCATCCCGGCAGCAAAACTCCGTCTTCACCACAACAGATCGTCAAAACGCCAGCCACCACGCCGCCCACACGGCCATGGTCGCTAACCGCCCGCACCTGAGCCACAAGCTCAGCCCACGAGCACCGCAGCACCTACCACCCGGGCCGCCGCCCAGGTAACAAGACACACCATAGACCCTCCATGGCTGCAAGAGATGCACCGACCGGCAACAAGGCCGCAGCGACCAAAACGACCAGATCGATCAGGGAGCCAGCAGGTCGGAGAAGAGGTGAAGCAGGAGCGGACCAAGTCGATGTCTGCACCCCTGCCGGTAACAGGCAGCCCGACTGCATCGGCACCACCCATCACATCCGTCACCTCTCCAACGTCGCACCCTGCAACGCCCAACCTCGGCTCCCGGCCTGGATCTGCATCTGGTAGGAACCGGACACTCGCCCAACGACGCGAGGCGCCGGAAAGACCACATCATGTCGCCGCTAGAGGACCAAGGGGCATCCACACGAGCAGCTCGCCAACGGCCACACGCCGGAGCCTGTCCCGCCGCCGCAACGAACCGCCCCGCACCACCACCGTAGACCGCCACTACGCCGTCACGGCCCACACCGATGCAGCAACCCAGAAATATCAGTCTCTCAGAGGCATATCAGTTTCCAAACTTCATTAATGCAGAATCAAATTAAAGCAGATGCTCATTGCCGGTTAAATTGGACAAACTTTTGTGCCAAACTCTCACATCCTAAAGTAAATGTAAGCATAACATTGTCAGTTGGATGTCATTATATAAGAACACCAAATATGCAGCAACCGAATTTAGGAAATTTATATTCCGCGGTACATAATAAATGCTTAGCACTGGATCTGTGGTTTTGACCTATAGGCCACTTCCCCTTTTTCTCAAGTATAGAGATGACAATCTAAAGATTAAAAAGTACATTCATGGAGTAACTGCGTCAGTTGATGGCATATTTTATTGCTGAGCCTCAGTCCATTACAATATCTAATGGACTCCAAATGATAATGAATTTGTCAATCCTTATAAATTTGAACGAAATCACATTAAAAACGATGGGTAACAATAACAACTTGTAACTGCTAAAAAGAGCAGCTCTCACCTGCTCGCCTCTGCAGCCTCATGTGCTACCTTGATTTTAAGTATTATTAATTTGAACTCTGATGCCCAGGACTATGACGGACCAGAGGGCAAAGAGAAACAATCTTTCACACACACAGGCTGCGTGTGTGCGGTGGCGGTTCTTGCCTTCTTGGTGCCGTCTGCCGGAGAGACGGAGGGCCTGGCGGCCCACGAACCCTAGGTGGCATGCTGGCGATGGAGTCGATCGGACCGCCGGAAGCAACTCAAGCAGGACACGTTGATAGAGACTTAGAGAGGGTGAACGGCGGCCGCTGTACCGGAGGCGAGCAGATAGAGGGAATGCGGCGCGGTTGGAGAGGGGGACGGCGGTCGCTAGATTAAAGGAAGGGCTGAGTTTATTTTTCAGCTGGTACTGGTTCGTGGACACATGGACCTATATTACTGGACCGCACGTTAAGTTGAAAAAAAGCATTCGGCCCTGCACGACCCAGCCAGGCCCTACAGGAACCCTAGACACATTTCTTTTTCTTGATGATTTCCAACCCTAGGCACTCAACCCCGTAGTCGTTAGTCGCCGCGGCTAGGTGGACACTGGCACGCGGAGCCTGCAACGTCGCTGCATGGGATGGGAGCCGACGTCGCCGCCGGACGGGGATCTCGTGCTGCCGGAGCTTGGCGGGCACTGCAGCCACCTCTTGGTGCACACGGTCGCCAGTCGCCACTAGCTCGGGGAGGTAAGGGACTTCGCAAGTAATTAAGTTCGGTTGCCTGTATAAGCAGGCCTGTAGACGTAGCTATGCAATGTGGTGTTTTTGCTTGGTGACCATGGGATGGGTAGACTTGAATGGCTTGAGATGGGAGGTCCCTGAACAGGTGGTTCAGCTGTCTGTTTCGAAGAAGGGTGGTTTTTGCTCGGTTCAGTTGTATGGGTCACCAAGAACGACGCTTCATTGCAAGTCCTGGGACTGGTCAAGCTAGAGTGCAGACGTACGGGATTGTATCTAAGTAGATGCTCTTCTATTGCATGCTACAGCACTGAGTGCATGCACCCGTACAAACAATTGGTCAAGTGGCTTACGACCCAGCCACAGTTCAGTCTCGAATCAATCAGCATTCAGCAACATGGTAAGGAATTGGCCCGCATTCAATATAACCAAGGTACTGCTATCACAGAAAGAGACCCGTAGCCCCGTGTCGCCCCCCCCACCCCCCGCGCGCGGGCGACCCGGGCGCCCAACCCTAGCCGCCGCCGAACCCAACCCCCACCTCCTTCCTCTCCTCCCGCCGTCGCTGGCAGGTGCCGTCGGGCAAAGCCCGTGCGGTGCCGGTGGCGGCGGGATCTCGTTTGACCTTGCCTGGAACAGGGGCCGCGGGGGGCTGCTTCTTCGGGCGCGGAGGTGGAGCTCGGCGGCCGGCGCGTCGGGTGGCGCGCGCTGGTGGTCGGTGCGGGGCGGCGCGGCCTGCTGTCCGGTGGCGGCACGTCACGGTGGAGCGCGCGGGTCGGTGACGGCGCAGTGTTCTTCGCGGCTGTGCTTGTTCTGGTCAGATCCGCGCCGGCTGATCTGAGGCGGCGGCCTCGCTGGGGCGGACGGCGCTCCTCCGACGGCGGGGAGTGCTCGTCGGTGAGGTAGACCGGATCTCCTCGGCTGCGCGGGCAGCGAGGTCCCGGTGGGGCGCTGGTCATGGCGCGGGGAGGCCCCGGGCTCCCCTCGTCAGATCGGAGGCGATCTGGTCCGCTCGTGTTGCATGACTTCCGGCCAGCCTGGATCTCCGGCGTGCACGCGCCTGCTGATGTTGTGTCTGGTTCGGAGGTGGCGGCAGGGTGCTTGGCCGGGGGAAACCCTTGGCCACCGATGGCGGTCACGGCGTCGATGGCGTCTCGGACGCCATTCCCTCCTTGGTGGCGGCGCCGAGGCTAAACCTCCCCTGCCTCCCCTTCCCCTGCGCCCGGGTGAAAACCCTAGCCCCGGTGGCTAAGCGGCGGCGGCGCCACAGCGTCGTCACCTTCTTGAAGGCGCCGACTTGGGCATGGGGATGCTGGATGTGCATGGCGAGCTTATCTGGTTCCTGGTGGCGGCCTGTCTGATCTACCGTGTTGCTGCTCCGGGCATGTCTCGTGACTGCGATGCTTATCTTCCAGCCGTGTTTCCGATGACGACCTCGCCCTTCCTCACCTTGTACTTGCCGTGGTGGAGCGGTTCTTCATCTCACTCATTGATGGCGGCGAAGATCGGCGGCATGGCGCTGTCGAGGCTCGGTGTCCGATGCGCGGAGATGGACTCGCGCAGGAGGAGGTAGCTGTCTGGCGTCATGGTGACGTCGATGGCAGAAGTGGCCTTCACAAAGTAGAAGACTCAATATAATCTGAAGACGGACTTGTGAAAGATGACGGCGACGACACAAGAGTGTGTCTGACCGGATTGTGCCCCAGACCCGGTATGTGGCTCGGCTGGGGCTTCCGGCTTTTGATGTTAGGTTTAGGTGAGTGGTTTGGGTAGTGGCTCAGCTAGCATCCCTTCATCATATGGATAAGAGTAGCGGCATATGTTGCCAAGATGGTGGATTCAGGTATATTGTTTGTAATACTTTGTAAGGTCCTCAAGAATAATTAATAAAGTGGCCGTATGCATCTCCCAGATGTAGAGGCCAGGGATTATTCTCCTTTTCTTAAAAAAACTGCTATCACAGTTTAAAGACACTGTTTCTAACAAACAGGACTGTTTCTCACAAACAGGCCTTAACACAACAGAAGAGATCTATGCGAGATCAATTGTTACAATTACACTTATATATCTAGCTGCCTTAACCATCAAGATATATTCCCTCCGTTCCGAATTACTTGTCGCGGGTATGGATGTATCTAGATATATTTTAGTTCTAGATATATACATTCATTTCTGTGACGAGTAATTTGAAATGGAGGGAGTACTTAACAAGTAACAACCGTACCGGTCTCAAGCATGAAATGATATTCTCAGTTAGATAGACTAATAGCTAAATGCATGAAATAAACATGCTCTGCTCTATATAGTTTATTTTTCGAAAAAAAAGAAACAAGTATGAGCATAACAAATAAGGCGTGTATAATGATACTGAGATGATAGGTTGATAGTATCTCCATAATTAATCTTCGTGAAGAAATAAGACATTCGCCTGCGGTCAGTGGTTCGGGAGGAGACGCAATGACACCCTAAACTGTTAATGTTTAGAATACTAAAAATATTAATCAGGGATCAGTTTTGATCATTGGATCAATTATATACTACCCACTATTTCCAGTAGTATGATATACCATAAAAAGTCTCTACAACAAGTGGTTCAGGTTCTTCCCCCAGTGGTAGCCACATTCTACTTGGGTTTTGATTCTTTGGTTTGAATTTAAGAAAATTATTTAAAATGCATAAATGTACGGAATGCTGAAAAAGTTTACACAAAATTTTGCGTGTACAAAATACAATCATATATGAGCTCTGTAACGAAGAAAATATGTGTTAACGTTGCTTCTAGATTATTTATCCCAGGAAAAAGGTTTTACTAGAATGGTTGGCCGGTGTGAGCACCCAGGACCCATGCTTTATTGCATGTCCTGGGTCCTAGGTCTCGCCAAGTCGGCACTATTTGTCAAAAAAAAGGTCTGCACTATTTGTCCTGATCAGCAACTGGACGAACTTGAGCCCGCATGCAAGCAGCGTCGTCGTCGCCTATTTGCCTGCATTGTCTTCCCTCTCGTTGTCTTCAACCTATCTCCCCCTCTACTCTCCTAAGCCTCCTTCGTTAAATAGCAGTGCCGAGGCAGGGCAAGCAGACATACGTGCAGAGCAGCCATGGCTAACCTCCACATGTTCCTCGGCCTCCTCCTCCTCCTATCCATGCACACTATTCCTCCTAGCATAGCCACAGAAGACCATACTCTCACGCCAGGCCAGCCGTTTGCTGTCGGCGACAAGCTCGTTTCTAGCAACGGCAAGTTCGCGCTTGGCTTCTTCCAGCCCGGCGCCGGCAACATCACTAGTAATTCATCTACCTCTCCCGGTTGGTACCTTGCCATATGGTTCAACAAGATCCATGTCATCACTCCCGTCTGGGTCGGCAACCGGGAGAGGCCAATCGCCGGACCCGATCTGAGAGCAACACAGCTTCAAATCTCAGAAGATGGCAACCTTGTCGTCCTAGACAACAACACCCAATCCACCATCTGGTCCACCAACATCACCAATACTAGAACCAACACCAACACTAACATCACCAATACTAGAACCAACACCAATATTTCCAATACTAGAACCAACACCAACACCACCAGGGCCATCCTCTTGGGCAGTGGAAACCTCGTCATAGAAAGCCTGTCAAGTGAGGTGCTGTGGGAGAGCTTCGACAACCCAACCGACATCCTCCTCCCATTCGCCAAGATCGGCTGGAACAAGCTCACCGGCCTGAACCGTGTCGGCATCTCGTGGAAGAGCCGGATCGACCCGGGCCTCGGCTCCTTCAGTGTGGGGCTGCTAACCAATGGCACCAGGATGGTGACGGCCAGGCGTCGAGGCTACCCTTCCGAAGTGTACTGGTGGTGGTCGCCTGACGACCACTCGTCCATGCAGATCCCAGCACTCAGGAAGTTGCTGCACATGAGCCCACAGACCAGCATGGTCGTCCCGGAATACGTCAACAACAAGCAGGAGGAGTACTACATGTACACCTCCCCAGATGAGATCTCTTCGTTCCTCTTCATCGACGTGTTTGGTCAGACCAGGCTGAACGTGTGGTCGCAGGACAACCAGGCCTGGCATAGCATCTATGTCGAGCCCGCCGATCCCTGCACCCCATACGCCGCCTGCGGGCCGTTCACCGTCTGCACTGGCAACTCGCACCCGCCATGCGAGTGCATGGAGAGCTTCTCCAGGACGTCGCCTCAGGATTGGGAGCTCGGTGACCGGACAGGAGGGTGCTCCAGAAACACTCCGCTGGATTGCAATGGCAACAGGAGTTCCACAGACGTGTTCCACCCCATAGCTCGTGTGACATTACCCTATGGTCCCCAGAGTTTACAGCATGCTCCTGCAAATCGGAGCGAATGCGAATGGGCCTGCCTCACCAACTGCTCCTGCACTGCTTACTCCTACCATGACAGCAAATGCTCTGTTTGGCAAGGGGAGTTGTTCAGTGTAAACAAGGATGATGGCATCGAGATCAGCTCTGAATATACTCTGTACATTCGCCTTGCTGCGGGAGATGTTCCAAGTTCAACAAGAGATAGTAAAAGAAAACCAGCAGCTGGAGCTGTTATTGCTGCAAGCGTTATCAGTTTTGGGTTGCTGATGCTCATGCTGCTACTGGTGATCTTAAGGAACAGATTCAACTGGTGTGGTATGTCATCACAGGCCACCAATCAAGGTAGTGTTGGAGTTGTTGCCTTTAGATACGCCGATTTGGGCCGTGCTACAAAGAATTTCTCAGTGAAGCTAGGAGCAGGAGGTTTTGGGACTGTATTTAAGGGAGTTTTAAGTGACCTGACTAGTGTAGCAGTGAAAAGGCTTGAAGGTGCACGTCAGGGAGAGAAGCAATTCAGGGCAGAGGTAAGTGCGCTTGGACTGATCCAGCACATCAACCTGGTGAAATTGGTTGGTTTCTGTTGTCATGGTGATAAGAGGCTGCTTGTATATGAACACATGTGCAATGGTTCTCTTGATTCCCATCTGTTCCAAAGCAATGGCACAGTCCTCAACTGGAGCACCAGATATCAGATAGCCATCGGAGTTGCTAGAGGATTGTCCTACCTGCATCAGAGTTGCCGCGAATGCATCATACACTGCGATATCAAGCCAGAAAATGTACTTCTCGATGAATCGTTTGTCCCCAAAATTGCAGACTTTGGGTTGGCATCGGTCATAGGAAGGGATTTTAGCCGGGTTCTAACTACATTCAGGGGAACTACAGGGTATCTTGCCCCAGAGTGGCTTAGCGGGGTTGCTATTACATCAAAAGTCGATGTTTACAGCTTTGGCATGGTACTGATGGAAATCATATCGGGAAGAAGGAATGCGTCTGTTGTGCACACTAGCAGCAACGACCATGTCGCTTTTTTCCCTGTGCAAGCCATGAACAAGCTTCATGAGGGAGATGTGCAGAGCCTGCTAGATCCAGAATTACATGGTGACTTTAACTTGGATGAGGTTGAAAGAGTTTGCAATGTAGCATGTTGGTGTATCCAGGATAATGAGCTGGAGCGGCCAACAATGGGTGAAGTGGTCAGAGTTCTTGAGGGTCTAATGGAGCTTGATATTCCTCCGATGCCGAGACTGCTTGCGGCTATAACAACATAATGCTTTGATGTCACTTCGATGTAGTAATTCTAACTATTTGTATTGTATATGCTACTTTTATTTGCTTCAGCAAATTTTATGGTTCTCGTTTGGACGTGTAATAGCTCAAAAATCATATACTATAATATAAAATAATCTAATAAATAATTTCTTTCCTGCATCATATAGTTCATTTTATCTCTATTTTATTTGCTTCAGGAAATTTTATGGTTCTCGTTTGGAGCGTGTAATAGCTCAGGGATCATAAAATCTAGAACAATATGATAACTAATTAATTTCTTGCATCTTATAGTGCATTTGATATCGTACGGTAATACTTGGGGCTGTTTGGTTCCTAGCCACACCTTGCCACACTTTGCCATACCTTACCTTAGGTAAGTTTGATCAAGTTAGGTGGGTGTTTGGTTCTAGACACACCTAAGGCAAGATTTTTTTTGTGAGCAGTAAACCCCACATGTCATAGACATAAAAAGTGTGGCACATTCTCTTAGGCAAGCCAAAGTGTGGCTAACAATCTGAGCAACTCAAGTAAGGCAAGTGTGACAAGCGTGGCAAAAATAATGCGGCAATATATGGCAAACATAGTCACACTCCAAACATCCCCTAAATCACTTAGTGAATAAATTCAGAAAACAAAAAATAAAACTATTAATAAAAAAAGACACAAGTACACCAATTAAATGGTAAATGTTGAAGGCTATCTGAACTCACAAATATCATTACTTATTAACTAGTCATCAACCTGTGCGCCTACATGCTAGCTATTTTATTAGAATGCTACTTTTATTTAGGGAGTGTCTATATTACAGTTGACTGGAAACAAATTGGACTTCAGTCAATTTTTTCATCCAGTAACATGACATGTATATGTATATATGTATGTACGAGAAAAGAAACAACAGAAAAAAAGAATGTATGTGAATTTATGTCACGAGACCAAGAAACGACTGAAAACCAAAATAGTTTCAGTAAAAAGACGTGACAGTATAATTGTTAGAATTATTGGGATTTAGACCATCTGTTATATCCAATAATTTGTAGGGAAACCCATAGGCCCATGTGGCACGTTCATGCATGACAAGAAAAAAGCTGAAAGTTCTGCGCTGGTGGAAAATGAAACCAAATGGTTGTGAATGTTGCCATTCATCTCTCAATTGATGGCATCAATGTTTTTGTTTCGGTTTCATTTCTCCATTAGTACATTGAAACGATTGGCCTACTAATGAAAGACGAAACTGACCACTTAATAGGATTTTTAGTGCGCCCTTTTCTCCTCTTCTTAATGGGAATTAGTGCGTCTATTTTCAGTTTCACATTGTCACGCCTATAAGAGGTCGTTCCTCTTCCCAACAAGACACACAACACATCGCTTCGTTCCATAACATTGCGCCGCTTATCTATTTCTCATCTCGCTTCCCGGCGTGTACCAGGGAATGAGACAGCAGGCCTCCGAAACTCCGTCTCTTGTGATCCGGTACGGGAGAGGAGCGATCGGGCTTTTGGGGAGCGCTTCCGCGCGACTGCTGGATCTTTGTTCATCGTGGCTGTGATCAACAACGAGTTGCCCAACGACGACTTCTTCCCCAGCGTCGACGACCTCTTCGACGACATGACGAACGGTGCATCTGCTTCTGCTTCTGCTGCTTTGTATGTCATTCTATCCTTTTTGTTAGGGTTAGTGTTTGGAGTACTACTAGTAGCAATCAATATAAATATGATGTCTTTTCCTTATGATTTCGATTGTATGACTAGTTTCAACAATTTGTTGTTTGTCTTGATTATCTTCACTATCATGTTTTTCATATAGTTTTTCTGGATTAAATTCTACCGAAAAATGCCTAATTATTCAACAATCCAAAAACCTGATGTGTGTAGGCAATTTTCTCCAATTGCATTTGCTACTACTCTTAAGCCTTCTGTGTTTGAGTTATGTGTTTGAGGGTGTGAATTATAAGAGATTGCGTGCGAGGGCAGTTCCTTGGCTTACCATCATGAATTGTTTTCACCCCTCTAAGGGCAAGCCAGAGGGAGAGCTTAATGTTGAACAAGAGCAAGCTTTCCAGGCTACAGACACCCTTTTTCGAGGTGTTGTTCTGAGTGTTCTTGGCGACAAGATTGTCGCCCCTTCATGACCATCATGGTCGGTAAGGATATGTGGGATGCGCTTGAGACCAAGTTTGGAGTCTCAGACGCAAGAAGTGAATTGTACGCCATGGAGCAATATAATGACTACAAGATGATTGATGACCGCTCCGTTGTAGAGCAGGCTCATGAGATCTAGTCGCTCACAGAGGAACTTGAGCACCTCAATTGTGTGTTACCTGGAGGCATCATTGCCAAGCTTCCTCCTTCGTGGAGAAATTTTGCTAGGCAAGAGTTTACTGTTGTCGATCTTATTGGCACTCTTGATGTGGAAGAGAAGACGAGGCAAAAGACAAACGCGCTCCTTTCCATGAGGGGAATTCTAGTGCCAACTTGGTACAAAAGAAAAAAATTCAACCCCACAAACCCAAGAACAAGAACAACTTTACAGGCAAAGGAAGATTTGATGGCAAGTACAAAGCCCCACAACATGCCAACTTCAAGAAGGAGACTTTTAAGAAGAAAGGAAAGTGCCATGTATGTGGTAGTGAAGAACATTGGGCTTCATCATGCAAGGACCGCTGGGACATGCGTCAGAATGAGAACAACGACAAGACTGCTAATGTTGGTAAATTTCCTACCATTCTTTTAGTATGTCATTCTCCTAATTGCATGGTCAGCATTGCATGGTCCAACCGGAGAGGCGAGATCATAAATTTTCACATGGAGTACACACACTGGTCGTCAAATCTATCACTGCTAACAACCTCTATACAATTTTTTAACCCTGACGACCTCTCGCTAGGCCTGCCCACGGCGCTTGATAAATTGCCGGAACCAGTTGTTGGCCACCCCACTTTCGGTCATTGTCGCACCTCCTTCAATCCTCGTCACTGGGAGAGGAGAGGCTGCTTCGATGTAAGGTGATGACCGATTGGCTGCCCCTGCAGCCATCTTGAAAATCCGCCAACCATTTTCCCGGGTCGCGCAGTGGCCGCAAGGGAATCGCAACCTTCTAGGGTGTACTAGGATTCGCCCGGCCTTATGTTGCCTTGGGGAGCGACAAGGGGTCAATCAGCTTATTTTGAAGTGGTTTGATTTTGCCACAAGATGCAAGATAAAGGACATCATAGTTCTTATTTGTTTTTTATTTCATTTTATTTCTTATTTAATATCAACGTCAATAATTAATTCCTTGTTAGGAAACTTCCTTTTCCGAAAAATTCATTATTATAAACCAATTCCTGCATATTATGAAAAAGCGCAATTTTTGTGTAAATTATGTGCATTTTTTCTTTATTTGTTTTATGTTTCTATTTTTCTTCTGGAAGGGTAATGCCAATGCCACTAATTCATTCTTCCTTATATAACTTCATTATTTTGTTTTTGTGCCATTTTCTTTATTCATTAAGGGTAATACCAACGCCATTAATCCATTCCTTCTTAGGAAACTTCGTTTTCATGAAAATTTCACTATTATACACTTATTCTTACATATTATAAAAAGCAATTTATGTGTAATTTTGTCATTTTTCTGTCTTCTTAAAGGGTAATACCAATGTCACTAATTCATTCTTCTTTAGGAAACTTCAGTATTTTTATTTTATTTTTTATTTCTTCTTTAAGGGAAATACCAATGCCACTAATTCATTCCTTACTAAAAAAACTTCTTCTTTTCGAAAATTACACTATTATATGCTTATTCTTGCATATTAGAAAAGTGCAATTTCCCTCAAAAAATTGTGTGAAAATTTTGTTCTTATTTGTTTTATATTTGTTATCTTTTCCTTTTTCTTGAATGGTAATACTAATGTCACTAATTCATTCATCATTATGAAATGTATACACACATGTACTACGAAATAGGTGCATAAATTATACTAGAGTGCGAAAATTGAATTAGTATATGCTTTTTCTTTGCATATTACAAAAGGTGCAATTTCAGTGCATGTTTTTTAAAGTTTTGTCATCTTCTTTCTTATTAAAGGGTTCTAATGTCACTAATCCATTCTTTCTTAGAAAAAATAATTTTTTATTTTTTATTTAATTTTCTTTAAATTATTATATGTGAATTTTTGCGGACTATAAAAAACCATAATTCCGGTGTAAATTGTATGCAAGAAAATTTCATTATTTTTCAATTTGTTTATATGTTATTTCTTCGGTAATAGAAATGCCACTAATTCATTCTTTCTTAAAAACCTTTTTTTTTCATTTATTCTTTAAGGTGACACCACCACAAGTATTAGAATTACATGTGATTGGCCTTTTTCTTCCTTTGGTTATTGGGTTAATAGTGCACACCTTCTCGTGAGTTTGCAGTGCATGTGTAGAACAACGTAGCTTTCATAGGAACTGGTTTAATATTTTCTTCTCTTGGGAGTTTTGGGCATTTGTTGTTGTACATGGTTAGTAAGTTATATATAGCAGTAGCACACTTTTATAGATAATGTATGTAAGGGCATCTTCAACGGCAACTCACAAATTTTCTCCCGCATTCGTCCACGGACGGGGGGCCATTACGCGGACACGGATGCGGGAGGACACCATTCAATCGTAGCATGTATATGTCCACCAGCAAATTCAAATTCAAATCTACGTTGATCCACACAACGCGCCCGACCACATCCGCGCCAGATCGCATCCTTGGTCACAACCAAAAGAGGGCAAATATGTTTAGTTTTTACATGCCCGAATCCAAAAGAACATCGGTCCGGCATTTCGTGCATTTCTGCCCTGTCGGACCGGCCATCCTAGCCGTCCTTATTGTACGTCGGCTCCCCCGCTCTCGGCATTGCAGCAAACGGCGCGCGGGCACCCATGTGCTCTCCGGCTGCCGTCCTCGCCCGGACGAGCAACGGCAAAGAATACTCGGAGAAGAGTGGCGCCGAGTTAACATCGACGATGTAAGAAACCGTACCGACGGGCTTTGCGAGCTGCTTGGCGGCGGCGTAGTACGGAGGCTTGTAAGGCTCCTGCCACAGCGCCATCTGTATTGTGGACACGCCCGTCTGGCGCCGTCCGCCACGCCCATCGCAACCACCAGGCCCACCGGCGACCACGCTTCTTCAGCTTCTCCTTTGCGGCCTTCGCTTTGACGCGACAACTTTGCCGCATCTATCCGAGCTGATCTTTTGAGTGAGCGTGATGCTCGGATCCCCCGGCACCTCCGTCGGCTCCATCTCCGACAAGTTCTCCGATGGTTCCATGCGCCGGTAGCGGAGGGAAGGAGAGCATGGGAAAAAAGAGCGGGAATTGGACGGAGAGCGACTGAGAGCGGAAGAAGAGAGTGGGGGATTTTGGCGCGGAAATAATGCGGGATACTACAAAAGCGCGGGCTCGGCCTTCCTTTTGGGTGGGCCAGAGGGCGGAGAGCGACTTTCGTGTGTCCGGACTCCTGCAAACCTCCCCCACGTTTGTCTCTGGTTTGCGGGATAAATCGCGTCCGGACCGATACAACCGTGTTGGATGGCTTCCGTGGTTCGGACAGCCGCGGGAGGTTTACGAGTCCACCTTTGAGATGCCCTAAGAGCAAGTACAATAGGATGGCGTAGGCGGGCTATAAGAGATGCCACGTCAGATTTATGTCTAGGTGGAGGAGAGAGGAGAGGAGAGAGAAGAGAAGCGGGCTACAAGTTTACGGCCGGCTCTAGCACGAGCTCCAACACCCTTTGTGAGAGGAAAGAGTGGGCCATGTATTAATTGTATACTCCCTCCATTCCACAATGTAGTGCCTATAGATTTTTGTGAAAGTCAAACTTTACCAACTTTGACCAAATGTATAGAGAAAACAGTCTACATCTACAATACCAAACATATACATTCTGAAAATATAACTCCTGATGTATCCAATGATGTGCATTTGGTATTCTAAATGTACCTACTTTTCTCTATAAATATGGTTAAAATTTGTAATGTTTGACTTTTGCAAAAATCTATAGACACTACATTATGGAACGGAAGGAGTAGTATATTAGTCCGTGTAACTGTTGTATGAGCGGACTATTAGGTTAGCTATAAGTGACATGGCAACTTCATATAGCCCGGTTGTTGGCTATACTATTAATCATGCTCTAAGTGCCCGTCTGAATGTCTTAAGAGCAAGTACAATAAGGTGAGTAAGCGAATTGTAAGGCTTTAAATAATATATTTTTGCTTACTTGGCAGAGAGAGAACAAGAAAGAGAAAAGAAGCGGATTACAAATTAACAGCTGGCTGCGCGCTCCTAAAGACTTTGTGAGAGAGGGAGGTGGGCCATGTACCAATAAAGTAGTACTCATTTATATGTAGCTATTGTATTTGCTGGCTATAAGATTGACTATAAATGACATTTCAACGTCAAACAGCCAGCAACTGCAACTGGCTGTACTATTAATCATGCCTTAATGCATTGAAACATATGGTCCCATCATGTGCAGAACCAGTTAGATGTTTTGCTTGCTTGCTACATTATTTTTATGTGCGTGGGCATGCAGAGCACTTGACGCTACAGGACACAGGCACATGGCCCAAGCAAGCATTGTTTGCAGACTCTTGCTAGCGGTCATGAGCACTTGACGCTAAAGAATATAGATTCCTTGCTTATGGGCCTGCTAGGCAGCTGGCGTACTCTGTAGTATGATCGACTGAAACAGTTTTTTGTCAGTCGACCGACCCGAATTATATTTTCAGTCGACCGACATCTAGCTGCTCCCACCTTTTTAACTGGAATGATTCGCCAATGTGAACACCCAGGACCCATATTCTTCGGGACTGTTTGGTTCTAGGACTAGTATTACCATACTTTGTCACACATTTTTGTCAAACTTGTCTAAAACTAGTTCATTAAAATGAGAGCCACAAGTTGACAAGTCTAAGAGAATCTTTGCCACACTTTTTATATGTATGCCATGTGGGATACAAGTGTGGCTTGCCTAAGGTGTGGCTTGAACCAAACACTCATCTAAGTTGGTCTGATTTACCTAACCTTAGGTGTGACAATCTGTAGCAAAGTTAGTCACAAACTAAACAGCCTCTTCATTGCATGTCCTGGGCCCTAGTTTCGCTAAGTCTGCACTATTTTTGTCGTGATCAACAACTGGACGAACTTGAGCCCGCATGCAAGCAGCGTCGTCGTCGCCTATTCGTCTGCATTGTCTTCCCTCTCCTTGTCTTGAACCTACCTCCTGAGAACTGCATCGCTAGACGCAGCAGCATCTACATGCGCGGTCCCTCGCGATTCCCATCAAGATGACGTGCTAGTTAGAGTATAGTGGGGCGCTGGCTTTCAGTTTGCCGGAAATTATCAGGTGATTCCAAAGCTTATATGCTACCATGATATCAACTTAAAAAGTTTAAATTTAAACTTGTCAAAAAAATCTGAAAAAAAATCATGGATGTTCATGACATATATGTCTGACAACCCCTAAAAAATTCAGCTCAAATTCGACATACACATAGAAAAACAGAAAAAAAGACAAATTCAGATGTGAATAGTGTCATTTTTAGTTGTCTTTTTTTGACGCTATCATGATGGATTTGTCTTTTTTCTTTGTACATCCATGAATTTTTTTCAGAATTTTTTGACAAGTTTAAATTTGAATTTTTTTTAAGTTGATATCATGATAGCATATAAGAAGGGCTGGTATCACCTAAGAGTAGTACCACTAGTACTATAGCCCCCTGCTTCATGGTCGGAGCTTTGGAGCCTAGTAATTTTACTTCTACAATAATGCATGTACGACAGAAGTAGTACCATCAACTCTAGCTGAGTTGACTTCAGAAGTTCAAGTAAGTACGTTGAAACCCAATATATCAAATCGCACTTGTGGCATGCGTGCCAGACGCTATGCATGGCTTTTTGACGGTAGTGTTGCACAGTTATCGTCAAGGACCCTGAGGATAGGGTATTTTTCATATCAAACGGACGTCACGGCTCGGTCGAATCCTACCGCCAAGGTCTATGGCTTTGGACAGTTATACCCTACCGCCATCAACCTCGACGGTAGAAAAAAGATCAGATCCCAAAAAAAAAATTTGAGACCAGGGCTAAATTCGGCTTAAGTTTCACAAAATGGTCAAAACATCAAAATTGGCCGTTGAAGGCAGCAAGGCACACCCCCACCGCGCTGTAGATGAAACAAGGTCCTTGTGTCAGCCATGTGGCCACGGTATTCACCTATATATAATGATGTATGCTGTCTTTGTCGTTCCCACCAATATTTAATGCGCGCATCACCTCGATCAGGCCAACCATTGGCGTCCAGATGCCGCTGCGTCCAGGACGTCCGCTCTCCCTATCTCCTCTACTCTCCTAAGCCTCCTTCGTTAAATGGCAGAGCCGAGGAAGGGCAAGCAGACATACATGCAAAGCAGCCATGGCTACCCTCCACATGTTCCTCGGCCTCCTCCTCCTCTCCATGCACACTATTCCTCCTAGCATAGCCACAAAACACGATACTCTCGCGCCAGGCCAGCCATTTGCCGTCGGCGACAAGCTCGTCTCCAGCAACGGCAAGTTCGCGCTTGGCTTCTTTCAGCCCGGTGCCGGCAACAGCAGCAAGTCATCCACCTCTCCACATTGGTACCTTGCCATATGGTTCAACAAGATCCATGTCATCACTCCCGTCTGGGTCGCAAACCGGGAGACGCCAATCGCCGGACCCGATCTGAGAGCAACACAGCTTCAAGTCTCAGAAGATGGCAACCTTGTCGTCTTAAACAACGCCACCCAATCCGTTGTCTGGTCCACCAACATCACCAATGCTAGAACCAACACCAACATCTCCAATGCTAGAACCAACACAGCAACACGAGGGCCATCCTCTTGGGCAGTGGAAACCTCGTCATAGAAAGCCTGTCAAGTGAGGTGCTGTGGCAGAGCTTCGACGACCCAACCGACGTCCTGCTCCCAGGCGCCAAGATCGGCTGGAACAAGGTCACCGGCCTGAACCGTCTCGGCATCTCGTGGAAGAGCCGGATCGATCCGGGCCTCGGCTCCTTCAGCGTGGGACTGGTAACCAATGGCACAAGGATGGTGACCGCCAGGCGTCGAGGCTACCCTTCCGAAGTGTACTGGTGGTGGTCGCCTGACGACCACTCGTCGATGCAGATCCCAGCAATCACGAAGCTGCTGCAAATGAGCCCACAGACCAGCATGGTTGTCCCAGAATACGTCAACAACAGGGAGGAGGAGTACTACATGTACACCTCACCAGATGAGATCTCTTCGTTCCTCTTCATGGACGTGTTTGGTCAGGCCAGGCTGAACGTGTGGTCGCAAGACAACCAGGCATGGCATAGCATCTACGTCAACCCAGCCGATCCCTGCACCCCATACGCCGCCTGCGGACCGTTCACCGTCTGCACCGGCAGCTCGCACCCGCCATGCGAGTGCATGGAGAGCTTCTCCAGAACGTCGCCTCAGGATTGGGAGCTCGGTGACCGGACAGGAGGGTGCTCCAGAAACACTCCGCTGGATTGCAATGGCAACAGGAGTTCCACAGACGTGTTCCACCCCATAGCTCGTGTGACATTACCCTATGGTCCCCAGAGTTTACAGCATGCTCCTGCAAATCGGAGCGAATGCGAATGGGCCTGCCTCACCAACTGCTCCTGCACTGCTTACTCCTACCATGACAGCAAATGCTCTGTTTGGCAAGGGGAGTTGTTCAGTGTAAACAAGGATGATGGCATCGAGATCAGCTCTGAATATACTCTGTACATTCGCCTTGCTGCGGGAGATGTTCCAAGTTCAACAAGAGATAGTAAAAGAAAACCAGCAGCTGGAGCTGTTATTGCTGCAAGCGTTATCAGTTTTGGGTTGCTGATGCTCATGCTGCTACTGGTGATCTTAAGGAACAGATTCAACTGGTGTGGTATGTCATCACAGGCCACCAATCAAGGTAGTGTTGGAGTTGTTGCCTTTAGATACGCCGATTTGGGCCGTGCTACAAAGAATTTCTCAGTGAAGCTAGGAGCAGGAGGTTTTGGGACTGTATTTAAGGGAGTTCTAAGTGACCTGACTAGTGTAGCAGTGAAAAGGCTTGAAGGTGCGCGTCAGGGAGAGAAGCAATTCAGGGCAGAGGTAAGTGCACTTGGACTGATCCAGCACATCAACCTGGTCAAATTGGTTGGTTTCTGTTGTCATGGTGATAAGAGGCTGCTTGTATATGAACACATGTGCAATGGTTCTCTTGATTCCCATCTGTTCCAAAGCAATGGTACAGTCCTCAACTGGAGCACCAGATATCAGATAGCCATCGGAGTTGCTAGAGGATTGTCCTACCTGCATCAGAGTTGCCGCGAATGCATCATACACTGTGATATCAAGCCAGAAAATGTACTTCTCGATGAATCGTTTGTCCCTAAAATTGCAGACTTTGGGTTGGCATCGGTCATAGGAAGGGATTTTAGCCGGGTTCTAACTACATTCAGGGGAACTACAGGGTATCTTGCCCCAGAGTGGCTTAGCGGGGTTGCTATTACATCAAAAGTCGATGTTTACAGCTTTGGCATGGTACTGATAGAAATCATATCGGGAAGAAGGAATGCGTCTGTTGTGCACACTAGCAGCAACGACCATGTCACTTTTTTCCCTGTGCAAGCCATCAACAAGCTTCATGAGGGAGATGTGCAGAGCTTGGTAGATCCAGAATTACATGGTGACTTTAACTTGGATGAGGTTGAAAGAGTTTGCAATGTAGCATGTTGGTGTATCCAGGATAATGAGCTGGAGCGGCCAACAATGGGTGAAGTGGTCAGAGTTCTTGAGGGTCTAATGGAGCTTGATATGCCTCCGATGCCAAGACTGCTTGCGGCTATAACAACATAATGCTCTGATGTCACTTCGATGTAATAATTCTAACTATTTGTATTGTGTATGCTACCTTTATTTGCTTCAGCAAATTTTATGGTTCTCGTTTGGATGTGTAATAGCTCAAAGGTCATATAATATTATAAATAATTTCTTTCCTGCATCTTATAGTTCATTTGATCTCTATTTTATTTGCTTCAGCAAATTTTATGGTTCTCGTTTGGAGCGTGTAATAGCTCAAGGATCATAAAATCTAGAATGATATGATAATTAATTATTTTCTTGCATCTTATAGTGCATTTGACATCGTACGGCAATACTAACTCACTTAGTGAATAAATTGAGAAAACCAAAAAAAAACTATTAATAAAAAAAGAAACAAGTACACCAATTAAATGATAAATTTTGAAGGCTATCTGAACTCACAAATATCATCACTTATAAACTAGTCATCAACCTGTCCGCCTACATGCTAGCTATTTTATTAGAATACTACTTTTATTTAGGGAGTGTCTATATTACAGTCGACTCGAAACAAATTGGACTTCAATCAATTTTTTCATCCAGTGACAACATGACACGTGTATGTATATATGTATGTACGACAAAAGAAACAACAGAAAAAATGAATGTATGTGAATTTATATCACGAGACAAAAAAGGACTGAAAACCAAAATAGTTTCAGTAAAAAACGTAACAGTGTAATAAATGCACTAAACCTGACTGTTGCATCTGAGGCCCCTTTGCACCTGAACATGGGGCAAATCTGGTAGTTGCTCACAGAATCACTTCATCCCATTCACATCTGATCGATCCCTTGTTATTCTCTTCACACCTGGAACACTTCTACCCCCAAGAACAACACAAATGCTCCATCATAAAGAAAGATCTGACATAGGAAAACAGGAATTCAGAGATTTAGGGACTGTAAAAATTCAGTGACTACTGCACACCACAGCAAACTAGATATATAGTGACTTCCAAGTAGAAATTGAACAGATTACAAAAACAACACACTATAACTCCACTCTTTTGCTACTGTAAATTCATCATTTGTTGGCATTTACACAGAAAAAGTAGAGAGAAGTAAATAACTCGTGAAGTAGTTAACATGTCAGAAGCAGCAAACTGTAGCATCAGTGAACAACAGGAAAATTACAAAAATAGGCATCAGAAGCTCAGGTTTTAACTGTAAAAAACACATGATTTACTGGAATATAAAAATTGTAACTCGCCTACATACCAACTGTAAGAGCACATCTACAATCCAAGTATCCAACCTTAGAAGTAGGCTGGTAAAAATGTTTTTCCCCAATATACATACATGCATCATACGAACTTACAGTCGCATGTATACAGTAAATTGCCTTAAATCTCACTGTAAAAAGCAAAAGAAATACTAAGCTAAGAACCAGCGTAAAAATTTGGTATTACACAACACATGCATGCATGAAAAGCCCATCTACAATCCCAAGTAAGAAGTAGGTTGGAAAAATGGTCTTCCCTAACATACATACATGCATAAAAAACTAAGGTTTCAACTGTAAAACACATCTACAATCCAACCTGAGAATTAGGCTGGACAAATAATTTTTCCCAGCATACATACATCAATCATACTACCAACAGTTGCGCATACACAGTAAATTGCCTTTAAGATCACTGTAAAAAGGAAAAGCAACAATACTAACCTAGGAACCAACCTTTAAATTCGGTATTACCAATCATACAAACACACCTGCACAGTACAAAAAGCCTATAAGCTCTCTGTAGAAAAGGAATAACAACCTAAGGAACAAACTAGAAAAACAGTATTGCCCGACATACATACATGCATCAAGGTATTTACAGTGACGCATCAAGGTATTTACAGTGACGCATGCACAGTATAAACCCTTCAAGGTCAGTGTATAAAAGGAAAACCGCCTAAGGAGCAGGCTAGTACTACCCAACATACATAAAGTCTATGGAAAAATAGTATGGGGATGTACAGACAAATACATGAATACTACAGATCAAAAACAAATAAAACTGCAGTTGAAACATATGAATCTTCAAAAAAAACTGCACTGCATGCTCTCCATCATTTTTTGCCAATGTAGGGAAATGTTTTTATATTGAGCAGGGACAACAATCCTTCACATACTCTTTGGGGAAAATGACATTTCATTTCTTAATGTAAATGCGGAGCAGACAATTTCCATATATTCTGAAGCAAAAGAATATTTAATGTTTTGTCGATATACATCTAACACTTGCTATAAACTGCAGGGAATGTATACATTCACTCAGTTACTATTGTCAGACAACTGGTTTGCCGTAAGAAGAAAACCTAGAATTGATAAACCTACAATGTTCTGTTACTACTTACTAGAAATGCAGATATCATGTTTAGCTGCTTATTTGACTTTTACACAGGAACAACTAGCATAAAAAAGACTTACAAATCCAGCGGAAGCACTTACACCGGATCATGCTTTACAACTTGGGACCTGAAAAAATAGTGCAAACAGACAAGAAACTGTAAGATACCTACTGCTTGACTCGACAGAAACATGAACCCAATTACTAACTAACACAGTAAACTGGTGATCTAATTTACAGGGGGCAGAACAAGGACAAGCAGATCCAGATTTGCTGAATGCAAAAAAAAAATAAAAATCCATTGGAAATCTGCCTCTTTGACAACATGATATTGAATAAGATACAGAACTGAAATAAAAAAGAAAATAAATTAGAAAAAGAAAAGGAAAATACCACAAACACAAACATTACCTTGGAAATCTGCCTAGGTCTCAAAGCATCAACAACTGAAGCAAAAAAACTTCCCAGAATATCTTGTGAAGGTTAATGACACTGGAAAACCATTAGACCTCTTTTGTTTCTACAAAAATCAAAAACAAAAATCAAAAACAAAATCAGAACTGAAGGAAAATGATGCAACTATAACTCATTTCAGTAATATATAAATGTAAATAATGTATAATTCGGAAAACCACTTAAGTATTATATAGAAATCATTCATATATACAAATGCTAAAATGGAAAGGGAAAATAGTATCCTTCAGCTATACAGCTCATGCAAAATTAGATAGAAAATAAAACTGTAAATCTATACCAACCTAACAGTAAATATATGCAAACCGATACAACTTAATTCAGTCCAAGTGTAAATTACAGAAAAATGCAACTGTAACATCTATAAAAAAAGACCAAAAAACAATTACAACCCGCTTTGTTCATGTTTAGTCTTGATTCCAAAACTACTGATAAAAATTATAAAAACAAATACAGCTGGAAATCTATACAAGCGAAAAGGTAAATTACAAAACCACTTAATACATATGAACTCTTCATTCCAGAAGTGAACTATTCTGGAAGTTTTATGGAAGTACTGAAGCAAATTTACGGAAAGAATGCAATTGTAAAATCTGTAGAAGCATGACTGTAAATTACAATCTGGTAAAGTACGTATTTAATCTGTTTCCATAAACTGAACTAAAGTTTTACAAAACTAATGTTCCAAAATTACAGGAAAAAAGTTGTAAGTTTATACAAGCCTAAGAGTAAAACCAATTAACAAGTGAACTATCTTGGCAGGTTTGCAGAACTACTGAAGGAAATTTACAGAGAAAATATAACTGTAAAATCTATGGAAGCATGACTGTAGAAATACAAACTGCTAGATACGTATTTTATCTTGATTCCAGAACTACTGAACTAAGTTTTATAGAACTAATGTTGCAAAATTACAGAAAAATTTGTAAGGTTATACAAGCCTAAGTGTAAAACCACTTAAGAACTGAACTAATCTGCAAATTTTACGTAACTAATGTTGCAAAAATACAGAAAAAATACAATAGTAAATATATACAGGCGAGTGTAAACTACAAACCACTTAATTGAAATTTAATCTAAATTCCAGAAACTGAATTAATCTTTACAAAACTAGTGATGCAAATTTACAGAGAAAGGAAACTAAATTTATACAAGCCTAAGTGTAAAATCAATCACTACAGATTTACATCACTACTCATATAATTGGGTGCGGACTGGAGTTTATATTATTTTGTTCGTACGTTACTGTTCTAAAAGAACTATAATTGCAGTCCTAAAAATCTATAATTACACTGTTACAGTTACATTATTTTAAAAATTCAGATTTACATGCCTTCTCAAATCTAAGTTTCAGGAAAGTTAACCATGTAAATCGCATACATATCCAAGGTGAAATCACTACCCAATGGAAAACAAAAATCTGACAATGCTAAAAATGCTAGAGTAAACTAAAATCTGGGAGAAAAATTGATATAATCTGAAAAATAACATTAAACAACAGTACAAAATAACTACAACAAGGACACAATAATTCCTGCAAGAAATACAAAAATCTGTAAGAGTTACACACATCCCTAGGAAAACAAAAACAATACAGTATACAAAGTTCATAGTAATAGTGCTGACGGAAAAAAACTAACACTAGGCTAACCAGTAACCACATTCAAAAATGGTACATAACCACAGTGGCACCTTACTAAACAAAGAGACTAAGTTTAACAGAAGCATGCACATCCATACCAAACCTCCATGTACAATTCGAAAAGGAAAAATTACACTGCAAATAACAGATTCCGAAGAAAAACTAACCCATACCCCCTACAGAACATCTTGAACTAAGAAAAACCTGATTTGGAATTTAGCATACAACCAGAGCAACTACACCAAATAATCACGTCGCCAGAACTGAAAACGAGCTGGATATCCCCTAGAAGCTCCAAATCTCCATCCCGACCCACCCTAAAATGCCCAACTCTGAAAAATAACTACTACAAACCAACTTCGACCAACGCCTACACACCCAGCTCTGACCAACAGGGATGGAGCAGAAATCTCGTATGAGAGCGCACATGGCCGCCAGAATCGCCATGGAACGGGGCCGGGGGGAGAACTCAAACTAACACCTAAAATCTCTGCAAGAAAGGTAGAAAACAGGGGAGGGGGCGCGGGAGAGACGAAGGCCAACCTATACACAGGACCGCGGAAACGACGGAGCAGAAACCTGAACCGAGAGTGCGCATGGCCGCCAGAGTCGCCATGGAAATGGGGAAGAGCTCGCCGCCCTCTCGACACTCTCTCCCGCACTCTGACTCGCTCTGTCTGTGTCTTCTTCATGTAGCTCCCTGACTGTTGTCTCTCTCTCAAGCACTCGCGTGGAAATGAGGGGCGACAACAGAGAGGAAAACATAGCAAATTCAAAAAAGAAAAAAGCTAAAAAAAGACGCGAAGCGTGGCCATCGGGAACAAATCATGATGCACGATCGGACGGTGGAAAAATTCGAATGAACGCCGTATTTCAGTTGACTGTAAAATAGAAAAACCGTTGTTTTAACATGGTACATACGCACACACTCATACATGCGTGCATCATCTTAAATTGACGAAGTCGTCGTAGACACCTTAGTAGTCAATGGAACGTCTTCTCCTACTAAGTGCACATCGCTAAAACGTCTGAAATAAATCTAGAAAAATGCAAGCATTTGTGTGGACTTTCATTCTGATGGACTGGGGATACCCTATCCCCAGACATGCACGGGTGTCCAATTCTAAGATCTGAACTGGTTTAAAATGATTTATTTATGAAGGTTTACTTATGATGCTTAGTGGTTACAACTACATTAATGATTTTCTAGTTGTTTTTCTATTTGGGGAACTTCAGGTTTCTTTAGCATCATTATAGTAAGGATGTTTTTTATTTGAGGTAAGCTCCAATATTTAATAGAGAAGAAGCAAATGGCAACATAAATAGTCTTGAAAAAAATGGTGCGACGTAGTCTGAAATGTTAAGCATTGAAGCAGAGCAAACACTGTCATTCAATCTAAACTTAGCAGCAAAGATGATTGGGACTACTTGGGCAGGATATTATCTTAGTGGTACACTAATTTCTAGTACCCAGTAATTTAGCAAATATTTTTTTACATTATAAAAACAAAGATCAATATGTAGAAGTGAACTATTTGAAAAAACGCTCCAAATTACATAGAAGATGATATAGACGAGGAAATAAGAAGCATGCATCCACCATTGATATTTTCTTAGTTGTGCGGGTGACACGGGTGGTGACGACCACCAGCCAAAGCCCTCCCCTTTCCTCCGCCACTTGCGATTGACGGCCAGAGCATCATGAGTGAAGTAGGACGACTTTCTCTCCCTCATGTGCCATCTCGTGGTGCTTTTGGGTGACCTATGCTCGTCGGCGCCATCACTGGTGGGTGCCTTCCTCCTTCGACAAGTAGATTTTGAGTACTATCTCCATGACTCATGTCGCTCAGATAGTCAGATTGGTGATGCAAAAGTAAGTTTGGTGTCAGATCCTATTGGTGGTGAACTGGTGATAATTGGACATGAAAAAGTGATGTAGTCAAACATAACCTCATACCCCGGATGCAGATGCAATGCTCATGTCAGCGTCCTGGGAACGGGGGTCCCAGACTTGCCTGCCTGCGGCCTGCGACGTGGCTCTGCTAATGGCCCTGTACGGCCCATCTTCATCAGCAAATACTCAAGATCCTCGCGAGGGGCCAAGCCTCGCGAGGTGGATGATGCAAGACCTCCTCGAGGGCGGTCTCACCATGCTGGCTCGCGAGGGGCGGAGAGATCAAAGCAAGGGGCACCTCGCGAGGTTCCTGTGACGCAAGCCATGACGACCGGAGCCAGATGGGCGTCAGGCGAGCGCCAACGCGCACAGTGTCCTCGTTTCCCCTTCAGTGCTAAAGGAGCAGGCGCAGGCGCGGAGTCCCGAGACGTCAAGTAAAGGTTTTCATATTGATGCAACGAGATCAAGACCAGCAGGACGGCAGGACGGAGGTCACCGTGGAGCCCAAGACGGCGTGACCACCAGAGCCTTTGGCAGACGAAGACCATCTTTTGTCAGGATAGCTTGTACTAGTTGTCCCCCTTCAAATTAATCGTTGTGGATCCCTTCCCACCTAATATTTGGGAAGAGGACCAAGGCCTTTATAAATAGGACTAGCCACCACCTTAGCAGGGAGGGGAAAACGGAGACAGATCATCCACATCATTCTGAACCACACAAGCTCACCGGCTACAAGAGCACCTCTCCTCAGGAGGCTGTTCTTCCCTTGTAACTGTTCATCCCCAGCTTACAAGGCAATCCACCACACTACACTGGAGTAGGGTATTACACCACATCGGTGGCCGGAACCAGTATAAATCTTGTGTCTCTTTGTTCTGCGAGTTTGGCGCGCTAAGCCTTGGGATCGTAAGGAGTGCATGAGCTAGAGAGGGAGAGATCTTCGTGCGCACCCCAGTGTTCGAACCTCAAGGGTTTGCCGGAACCCAGAATTCGGCATTTGGCGCGCCAGGTAGGGGTGCGCTGAAGCTTTCCTTCCGTTGATCCACGTCCGCCGCTCCACCGCATCCATGTTAGACGCGCGTCGAGCTCGCGCCGAGCGCCGCGCAGCCCTCGCCACTCGCGTCGCTCAGACGGCCCTTGTCGGCGGGCCTCCCCATCGCTCTCCATCTCCTGTCGCCAACGCCGCTACCGGCCCGTCGGCAAACGAGCAGCAAGCATCCTCACTGCACCCCTTCGTGCAGCGGGCCGGCCGCACCACCACCCCGTTGTTGACTCCGGATGGCTCATTGTCTCACGCTCGTCGCGCGCCCACGAACGCGCAAGCCGCGATGCTCATGGCACGTGAGCTCCTGTGCTACCGCCCGGTCGACGACCTCTACGAGGACTGGTTAGACCGCATCGCCGAGCTCGTCAGCGCCGCTAAGGGCTCTCCTGCACCGTCTCTCTCGCTGCCTCGCCCACCTCCAGCTACCGGCAACGTAGCTCACGGAGCGCCTCCCCCGCCTCTGCATCAAGACGGCGCCCTTGCGCCGAGACGCGCAGCTCGCGGGGCACCTCCACCACCTCTGCATCAAGACGGTGCCCTGGCGCCAAGGCGCGCGGCCCCTTGGCGCGACCCACCGTGCCAGGCGCCCACGCGCGAAGAGAGAAGCTGCCAAGAAGTTCCTAGACCGCCGGCGAACGCTCCCGCTACAATAGGATATCAAAAGAAGATGAATAAAATTAGCTCTGCATAATTGGTTGATGCATGATACAGACGAACACTACTTTGCTGTAAGGCAATCGCAGGATAGGAGGATGGAATACATACAAAAAGAAGACAACATTGCATATTCAGACATATGATATGAGGAGAGAATATGTATGAAAAATAGTAAGCAGAAGGCATTTCAACAAAATTAGAAGAAACGAAAGCTAGGCACCATATGAACATGCAACCAATATCACTCTATCAGGTAAAAAGTGTCTCATCGTAAGTGCCATTTCAAGAAATTAGAAGCAGTACAAGCTAGAAGACAATGCAAGATGCAACCTACATCACACTCCCAAGTTAAATGTGTCTTTATGGGTAAGTGATCGTTGCAGGTATAAGTTGTAAGCTACACAGATGCAATTCAACAAAATCAGAAGCAATACAAACTAGACATCATATGGAACACGCAACCACATATAACCGTTCCAAGTTAGAGCAAGCACCTGTGATGGTGGAGTAGGGAGATGTGCTCATCATCTACACGTATGTTCTAGAAACAGAAATATGTGTCATATTCACAGGCATTATGTGTAAAGTAAGCAGATGCAATTCAACAAAGTTAGAAGCAATACAAGCTAGACATCATACGCAACATGCAACCACATATAGTAGTGCCAAGTTAGAGCAAGCACCTGTGATGGTGGAGTAGGGGAGATGTGCTCATCATCTACACAGCTACGTTGACTGTCTAGCCTTGCGTTGTCTTGTGAATCTTGTTGGGAGGATGGCGGAGTAGAATCTGTAGAGACCCTCTGTTTCAGTTGCTTGGAAGGACCACCATCATCCAATTCCTTACCAATTTCCTTTTGCTTTATTGATTTTGCATTGTGGGGTCAAAATTCGCTCTTCAGAACTCATTCATGCATGATACTGACGAACACTACTCTGATGAAAGGCAAAGTCATGATACGAGGATGGAATATGTACGAAAAACTGGACGGCTTGACATATTCACACCTATGATGTGGTAACTAAGCAGAAGGCACTTCAACAAATTAGAAGCACTGCAAGCTAAACACCATATGGAAGGTGCAATCAATATCACTCTGCCAAGTTAAAACTATCTCGTCATAGGTGGCGTTCATCAAACTAGAAGCACTACATGCTAGAAATCATATTCAACACGCAAACCAATATCACATTGCTAACTTAAAGGTGTCCCATCATATGTGACTGACGCAGGATACACAAGAAGAGTTGTTTCATGTAATAACATGGTGTGATAGACAGATATAGTATGTACCACAAACAGGAAAGCGTGTCATATTCACACGTATCATGTGTAAGCTAAGAAGATATAGTTTACACTAATTAGGAGCAATACAAGCTAGACACCATATGCAACATGCAACCAGATATCACACTGCCAAGTTAGAGCAAGCACCTTGGATGGTGGAGTAGGCGAGCGGAGACTTGGTACTTGTAATGCACTAGCAGTACAAGGAGAATCCGTACAGATGCTCCATTTACGTTGCTGCAGAGGACCACCATCATCGCCTTTCTTACTCTTTTCCTTCCTCTTTTTTGATTTTTCCTTGTCAAGTCAAACCCACAAGAAAAAGGAATAAAATTTTCTCTTCAGAACTCATTGATCCATGATACTGACGAGCACTACTTTCATGTAAGACAACCGCATGATGGGAGGATGGAATATGTATGAAAAACAGGACGGCATGACATATTGACATGTATGATGTATAAAGTGTAAACTAAGCACAAGGTGTTTGAACTAGTTAGAAGCAATGCAAGCTAGAAACCATATGAAAGATGAAACCAATATCACTCTGCCAAATTAAAAGGGTGGCCTAACAAATGTATTTGACCAAATTAGAAGCAATACATCGCAACAGGCTAGAAATAATATGTAATATGCAACGAATAAAGGTGTCTCATCGTAAGTGATTGATGCAGGATACAGAAGAGAGGTAGTTTCATGTAAGAACATGGTTAACACATAGATGTAGTGTGTACCAAAAATAGGAAGGCATGTCATATTCACAGGTATAATGTGTAAACTAAGCAGATGAAATTTACCCTAATTAGAAGCATTACAAGCTAGACGTCATATGCAACATGCAACCACATATCACACCACGAAGTTAGAGCAAGCACCTGCAATGGTGGTGTAGGGGAAGTGCGGTCTTCAAGTACAGAGCTACGTTCAATATCTTCAATTAGGCTTGCTGTTTCTTGAGAATCATGTGGAGAGGATGAAACCGCACTCTTTATAAGAGTAGCGCGTCTCATACTAACCCATGGGCGTGACTGTCTCATCATAAGCGATAGATGCAGGATACACAAGAATAGTAGTTTGATGTAAGAACATGGTGTGATAGGCAGATGTAGTATGTACCAAAAACAGGAAGGCGTGTCATATTCACATGTATAATGTGTAAGCTAAGGAGATGCAATTTAACAAATTAGGAGCAATACAAGTTAGGCACCATATGCAACATGCAACCAGATATCACACTGCCATGTTAGAGCAAGCACCTGGGGTTGTGGAGTAGGGGATATGAGATTTGGAACTTGCACTGCAGTAGGAGTAGCAGGAGAATCTGTATAGATCATCTGTTTCGGTTGCTCCAGAGGACCACCATCATTTCGTGCCTTCGTCCTTTTAGATTTTGCCTTGTCAAGTAAACACACAAGAAAAATGAATGAAATTCGCACTTCCAAATTCGTTGATGCATGATACTGACGAACACAAATTTTATGTATGGCAACCACATTGTAGGAGGATGGAATATGTACGAAAAACGCTAAGCAGAAGGCATTTCAAAAAATTGGAAGTAATGCAATCTAGACACCATATGAAAGATCCAACCAAAATCACTCTACCAAGTTAGATGTGTCTCATTATAAGTGGCACTTCAACAAATTTAGAGGCAATACATGTTTGAAATGATATGCAAGATACAACCAATATTACATTGTCAACTTGAAGGTGTCTCGTCAGAAGTGATTGATGAGGGATACACAAGAAAAGTAGTTTGATTAAGAACATGGTTAATACAAAGACGTAATATGTACCAAAATAGGAACACATGTCATATTCACAGGTATAATGTGTTAACTAAGCAGATGGAATTTACCCTAATTAGAAGCATTACAAGGTAGACACCATATGCAACATGCAACCACATATCACACTGCCAAGTAAGAGAAAGCACCTGCGATGGTGGTGTGGGGGAATTGCGGTCATCAACTAGAGAGCTACGTTGACTATCTTCATTTAGCCTTGTTGTTTCTTGAGAATCATGTGGGGAGGATGACACTACACTCTTTAAACGAGTAGCGCGTCTCACAATAACCCACTCGGGTGAATGTCTCATCATAAGTGATTGATGTGGGATACAAAAGAGCATTAGTTTGATGTACGAATATGGTTAATAGACATATGTAGTATGTATCAAAAACAGGAAGGCATGTCATTATCAAAGGTATAATGTGTAAAGTAAGCTGATGCAATTTAACCAAATTGGAAGCAATACAAGCTAGACACCATATGCAACATGCAACCACATTTGACGGCGCAAAGTTAAAGCAAGCACCTGGATGGTTGTGTGTGACAATTGAGATCATCAACTGCAGAGCTATGTTTACTGTCTCCATCTGCTGGCACTGCACCCTTTAGAGCGCTGAGACACTTAGTGCTTATCTTCGAATTACACTGGAGCGACTTCTGTCTTTTCTTTTTTGTATTTATCAACACTGCGTCAGAGTCTGAAATACCCATACATAAAAAAACAATAGTGTGAGTATGGGTGAAGTGTGTGCATAAGTAGTACAGTGTAAAGGAAGCAGATAGCAGGTCGGTGAGAAATAAATGACGGGAGACATGATAGCTCTACAACATGCATGGCACACGAAATTACTAGATTCTAGGATTTTGAAATTTGAGCATAGGGATGGCTGGGAAATGCAGATGCTCCTCTAGCACACCACAAGGTGTGGTCCTATGAAAATAACAGTCGACTAAAAACAAATAGGTCAGTCCATTTTTTCTGCATCGTCCGATGTACAAAGAACGGGCGGATAGCCTTCATCTACCTCCAGCCAGTCAGTGTTACGATCTTCCTCGAAACGCCAGCGACCACCAGCCCAGTCCCCTGCCTCCGCCCTCCCCTCGACCTCACCATACCGCCGTGCTTGGCACCGCCCCGGCCATCCCTTCAAGCCCCGCCGACCTCCAGATCAGGCGCAAGCAGCTCCTGCGCCCCACACCCCTATGACAGACACCGATGCGCCGCTTCCCGGACGAACATGCGGACTAGGTGCTCTGCGCGCCTAAGCGGGTGTTGCTTCTTTTAATTGCGATTCGACTGACCCTGAACTGAAATCCAAGCGGGCTACTGACCTCTAGCAAAGGTGAAATAGTAAATGGGAGGAAACCTTGTGCATTTAGTATCACAAAGAAGATGCAGTACGAAGCGCTCAACTAGTTTCTTCCGTGGGATGAATACGGTGTGAGCGGAGACGTAAGATTTGCACAAATAAGGGGAGATGAGTTCCTCTTTCTACTGGCAGTGTTGTGTCCTCCTTCTGTTTTTTCCAACGATCTTCTTGTGGTTCGCTGGAAACGAGAAGTTGTGGAGGACGGTGGAGCCTTGGACGAATCCATGGACAAGTTGTTGAGTGTGGTGCGGTGGCCGTCTGTCGGCGGTGGGGAACCATATCCGAGGCGGCGAACGACGGCGTAGCAGGAACAACTCCGGTGCGGTGGACGGTTGCGACAGTGGAGTGGCAGCAGTGAGGCGCAGGACGGCATGGTCGAAGTGGTTCTGGTACGGCGCACGTCAGCGTGGGCGTCATGGAGGAAGCTCTGCCTCGGCTTTAGCTGCTAAGTCCTTGAGGGCATTGCGGTTGCGGTTGCGTTGGACGGCGACGTCGGGGTACCGGCTCTGGCGTGATGGGCGAGGGCGGCGGTGGATTGGGCGCGATGGGGTGGAGGACGAAGGAGGCTGGGGTTTCGCGGTTGGTGGAAAGGGCGTTTTGGCGCCCACGGAGTATGAATGGGGAAACGAAGGGAGGGGACTAAGGGTGAACAATGTTTCGGTTTGGGACGCGGTTGTTTGAAATTTGTGAAAGTTACAAACTTTGCCCCCATCTAAAATTTCGGACATATATTACGGGTTGGGGGTAGGACAGTAATCTCAGGTGTCCCAAATGGTGGGCGGGATAGATTTTGGCCGAGCGCATGGGTGTTTAGGCGCCCACGGCGTATGAATGCTTCTAGGAGGCGGTTGAGACTAGCATGTTGGTGAAGTTACAAACCTACCCCGGTTTAGACCTTTGGGCATCGGGCCGATAGGCTACACGTGCCAGAGTCATGACAGTAATTTCCTACCACCAAACATTAGTCTCGCGCGGTTTCGGGTGACCAGAGGCTTATTTGGCGCTTCGTTCAATATTTGGGAGTAGAAGCATTAACGTTTTCGGTTCTCTTGAATTGAACTTTCAGGATTTGTCAAACTTCACAAATCTTTACTCTTGAAAGTCCTAAAACTACGATTATTTTCGAATGGATGAGGTACATTTGAATATACATTATACACGAGTATATATTAAAAAAATATGCAACTTACCTCATTTCATGCATGGTTCCAGATATAATCTCCTTGATTGGAAAAAATAGTTAGACATGCATATGAATATATAGCATGTTCAAACTCACAACAAAGATTGATGCCCCCTTTTAGATCTGATTTACAAATGCCATTATCTCAGGTTCAAATAGATGAATGCACTTCCTATGAATTCGAATCTTCGAAACCCCCTTTATGTTGAATTCAATATGTATTCTATTTCGTAGCTAGCAATTTGGAATGTATCCATGTAAGTGACAAATGTATAAAGTGCTTCACACTAACAACATCGAGTGCACTGATTAATGTTTATATTATTTTTTTGCGGGTGAATTAATGTTTATATATGAATTGCAAAAGCAATGCATTGCCTGTATTTCAAACCGCTCTCACTCTATGAATTGATAATATGAAATAAACATTAATTCAATAGAGTATGGGTGTCTGATAGACCAATTTTTGTTCATACGCAAATTGCAAAATTCATGATCTCATCCAAAAATAATAATGCCATTTATATTTTAATTTAATGCGTAGAACCGCCTTTTACACGTAGATGCACTATGCCTCGGCCCGTTCTCACAAACATGCTTATATCTCTCTATCTAACGCATAAGTGCACACACTTTGTATACATCAGCATTTCTCTTTCACACATGCTCACAATCTCTCATGGGGTGTCGGGGTGTCTCACGCACACTCTCTCTCTCTCTCTCTCTCTCTCTCTCTCTTTCTGACTACTATGTACCACTCTTTTCACTAATCTCAGTTGGAAAACACTATTTCTCTCACATGCATATATACACACGCACGGTCTATACTGGCCCTCTATACGCACATATATGTGCCTACGTGTCTCTCGCATTCACATTATCTTTAGGCCTCTCTCGCACACATCCCCCCCACAGACACACCTCTCTCTTAGTAGTTGGCAGATATGATTCCATCAGATCATTCGGTAGGATATCCCTGACTGTTAGGCTGGATGGTAATACGAGGCAAGGTTTTACCAAAGTTCGGACCCTTGCAGTTGAGGAAAAAGCCTACTCCTGGTACTGTATATTAGTGACAGGGGAGTGTACAAAGTACACGTGAATACCAGGCATTGTGGGTGTGTGTATACTACCGACGAACTAGCCCCAGGCTTCTATAACATACTCGGGGCCTAGAGTTACAAATCATATATGGTCGGCTTATCACCAGTGGGGATAGAGTCCTCCACGACTCTGGTAGCTTCGTGTTGTACGCCGAGTCCTCCACATGGGTCTTCGTATAATGTGTCTCGGTCCAACCTATGTGGCTCAGGATGGAACCGACCCATGAGTCCTCATGTTGACCCACCACAACTAGAAACGATGTGCCCACCCCAACTAGAAAATGATGTGCCCACCACACCACACACGCAATCGGCCACTAATACATGAAAGTTAATTGCATGGTGCATCAAAAAAATTTGTTCTGCACTGTGAATGTTTATATTTTCTCCTAAAATATTAGTCACGGGAAAGAGAAACGAAGGGCATATCTCTCCTTGTCTCCACCGGACACCCCCTCTTTCTACACCACTTTCACGTACGCACACAATCTATCTCTCGGCCCTCTAAAAGTATGCATGCCCATGACACATTCACGTGTGACGGACACTGTATTTCAAGCGAAAGCACTATACGGTCGGTGGACTTCAGAATATGCTCATTACGGTCACCGTATATATTCTCTTGGTGATCATACGGTATCTAGCTCACGATATGTCTCCGTATTTTGTTGATGACACTGACAGACATTGTATTTGATGCGTGCTCCGTATTTTGTTGACGACACTTAAGGTCATTGTATTTGAAGCGAAAGCACGATATGGTCACTGGACTTCAGAATAAGTTCATCACGGTCAGCACATACATTTTGTGGTGCTAACCAACCTGTCGTTGGATGGTTAGCGGGACAGTGGTTTCTCGAGCCCACCAGGGTTAAAGTCCTGGTGCTCACATTTATCCTGGGTTAATTTCAGTATTTTTTCGATGATATGCGTTCAGTGGGAGGAGACGTTCCACTCGACTACGAGGCACCTATGGTGACTTCGTAAAATCTCAAGATCATATGCTGGCTCACTCTCTCGAAGGTGCTCATAGGGGTAGGGTCTGCGTGTGTGTGCTTATAGCGGTGAGTGCTTGCGCGTATATATGAGCGCTTGCGTCTGTACCGTGTTAAAAATATACATGTCATGATTATACGGTCACTGGCTCACCCATACAACTCCGTATTTTGTTGATGACACAATCAATTGACCAATCAAACGTTCCACGTGGCGCAACTAGTGTAGCACCATCGGGGCACGTAACCGTGGGGCCCACCTGTCAGCGCGTATATGAAAGAAAGAAATGGTAGTTTGAGTCTGTACTGTGTTAATAAAATACATTTTAGGGTGATCATACGGTCACTGGCTCACCATACAACTCTGTAATTTGTTGATGACACTATCAATTGACCAGTCAAACGGTCCACATTCAGCAGCGCACATTACCATAGGGCCCACCCGTCAGCACGTATATGAAGGACAGAAATGGTAATAAATTAGTGGTCGGTGGGGATTCGAAGTCGTGAGACCTCCGGTTGCAAGTCGCTGGCGGTGGGGGGCACGGTGAATGGGCGGTGGCATGGGGATCGCCGGAGAAAAAGCTCGGCGCGGGGGTGGGCCTAGAGGGATGGCCGGGGCGGCAGCGGACCGGCGGTGGGGAGTGGTTTCGGGGCGGGCAGGGAGATGTGGCTGCGCAGGCCGGCCGCGGGCGGCGGCGGCCGACAGTTCGGCTGGCGGTGGCTGGCGGCTCATGGGGGTGGAGGTTGAAGATAAACTGCAGGCCCTTGATTTCGTATCCAACGGCTGGAATATCTACTGACGAGAGATGAAAAAGTCAGTCGACTAACGTGTAGCCTCACCCCGCATGTACACATGCACGCACGCAACACTCGCACGAACACACGACGCATGCAGGCATGCAACACTGACACGTACACATAACGAACACACGCATGCATGCAGGCGTGCAACACTGACACGTACACGTGTACTCACGAACACACGCACGTATGCACACATGCATGCAACACTGAAACATACACATGCACTCATGCAACACTCGCACACCTGCATGCACATCGGCGACACCGCACACGACGCAAGACACATGCTCAACCTATACTGCATGCACCCTTTATTAAGGACATGGATTGTTATGGGTATTAATCAATCTTATCTTTTTTGCAAGGTTTAATCAATCTTGTCTGTGATAAGCAGAACATTGATGTTTGCAGCGGTCTTTATGAATCACAACGTATCGAACGGGCTATCAACGTATATATGAAAATTTTAAAATTCTCTTACATTATATAGTAGGCTTATCTAGATGAAATAGATGATGTCACACTCAGTGAACAATCATCGGTTTATGAAATGCCCGCTTCTGACCGCCCTGGCCCACCAAAAGTTCCTCTGCTGTGCGCTGCTTGCGATGGGTCACTGACATGCAGGCCATGTACCCAAAGAGCCCACATGTCAGTGGTAGAACGGCGCGGTGTCGTACGTCAGAGTCGAGGGCGCCACTTGATGCACGCCTGGCTGAACACGCCTCCTTGCCGCATTCAAACGCCTCCATGAAACCCGTGTGGAAGCCGAGAAACCCACTCTGGACACACGTCCGTTCATGACCGGGCCAACATTAAATGCAACGCCAGCCGAGCTCCTCCCATCCGCCGTCTATTTAATCTCCTATTTAAACGAGGCCAAATGCCGGCCAAGAATCGCACCCCTCCGCCGATCCATTTTGTCCACTCTTACAATGGCTTATGATGAGTAGTTATCCCGCGTCCAAGCCGGCTGGGTGGCCCGCCGAGCCCGCTGGATACGAGCTATGTAGCTCGCTGATCAACCTCCCTCCCCTCGCCCGACGGATCCAGTTGCCGCCTCAAGCCGGCGCGCAGTTCAGCAACTCGCTGCTCCAGGCCAGCACGACGAGGAGTGGCGCACGGGCGTCGTCGCTGCCGTCCATGCCGCCGCTTCGTACCACGCATCCCGTGTCTGCGACCGCGTCTCCCGTTTCTATGGCCGAGACTCCCATGCCGGCGGCCGCGCATGCAAGCAGAGACAAAAGCCGGGTGTACGGAGAGCGACAAGTCGGTGGCCCGCGCCTCCGCGTCCGCCGCCATCACCGGGGAGAAGTAGAACACGGGAGGCCGCCGCCGCTTGGGTCCCATGAAGGCCACCACGGAGGCGAAACTGTACATAGCAGGTGTCTTGCCGGATCCTTTTGTTGCGAGGACCTTCGTCGACCCCGCATGGGCTCCACGGAAGCGGAGAAGCCCCCTTCCACCATCATCCTGGGCATCAGCCAACCATATCAGTTGGGCAACGGGGAAGCGAGCCGTCCTTCGCACGGAAGCACATACCTCCGGGGCTCCCGACAGTCCGGTGATCGTGCTGCCGGACATGAGGAACACAAATGGATCGGCGGGCGACCATTTAGGCCAGGTATTATATACTTGTGCTGTCCAGAACTAGCACCGCTTAGTTGATTTGAATGTAATGAAATCCGTCATGTTTGTATGAAAATATGGTATTTTATATGAATTCTGTCATTGTTTATGAGAAATATCGCCGTGTTTGCATGAATTTCGTCCGGTTGGTTGAGTTGCTGTCAGAATGTGTGCGGCTACGGTTGGATGGCGCAATATGCGGGTCGGCGGTCGGTCTGCCGCCGGCTCGGGCGGCGTGGTGGGACAAAAAACGCACAGCTCGTGCGAGCTCGTCTCCAATGTGCGCTCTGGAGGATGCATGAGCACCCGAGCCATTCCTCGTTCATTGGTGGCAAAGGCACTGGTGGACAAAAGGGTCGCCAATATTTTGGCTACCCTTGGAAAAATCCAAACAACCCCTCCTAGTAGATTCAAATCCCTCGTTTGCCGTGAAATTTTGCCATGTGTTGTTTTCATGGACTAGCAAGATCCCCGTGCATTGTAGGGAACATCAAGATGCATTTTTTGAAGGAAATATGCCCTAGAAGCAATAACAAAGTTATTATTTATTTCCTTATATCATGATAAATGTTTATTATTCATGCTAGAATTGTATTAACCGGAAACATAATACATGTGTGAATACATAGACAAACAGAGTGTCACTAGTATGCCTCTACTTGACTAGCTCGTTGATCAAATATGGTTATGTTTCCCAACCATAGACATGAGTTGTCATTTGATTAACAGGATCACATCATTAGGAGAGTGATGTGATTGACTTGACCCATTCCGTTAGCATAGCACTTGATCGTTTAGTTTGTTGCTATTGCTTTCTTCATGACTTATACATGTTCCTATGACTATGAGATTATGCAACTCCCGTTAACCGGAGGAACACTTTGTGTGCCACCAAACGTCACAACGTAACTGGGTGATTATAAAGGTGCTCTACAGGTGTCTCCGAAGGTACTTGTTGGGTTGGAGTATTTCGAGATTAGGATTTGTCACTCCGATTGTCGGAGAGGTATCTCTGGGCCCACTCGGTAATACACATCACTATAAGCCTTGCAAGCATTGCAACTAATGAGTTAGTTGCGGGATGATGTATTACGGAACGAGTAAAGAGACTTGCAGGTAACGAGATTGAACTAGGTATTGAGATACCGACGATCGAATCGCGGGCAAGTAACATACCGATGACAAAGGGAACAACGTATGTTGTTATGCGGTTTGACCGATAAAGATCTTCGTAGAATGTATGGGAGCCAATATGAACATCCAGGTTCCGCTATTGGTTATTGACCGGAGACGTGTCTCGGTCATGTCTACATAGTTCTCAAACCCGTAGGGTCCGCACGCTTAACGTTTCGATGATAGTTATATTATGAGTTTGTATGTTTTGATGTACCGAAGGTTGTTTGGAGTCCCGTATGTGATCATGGACATGACGAGGAGTCTCGAAATGGACGAGACATGAAGATTGATATATTGGAAGCCTATGTTTGGATATCGGAAGTGTTCCGGGTGAAATCGGGATTTTACCTGAGTACCGGGGGTTACCGGAACCCCCCAGGGGGCTTAATGGGCCTACATGGGCCTTAGTGGAAATAGAGGGCAGCAAGGGGAGTGTGGGGCGCGCCCCCCAAGGCCCAAACCAAATTGGTTTAGGGCAAAGGGGGCCGGCCCCCTCTTTCCTTCTCCTCCTCTCCCTTTCCTCCCCCCTCTCCTACTCCTACTAGGAATAGGAGGAGTCCTACTCCTAGTGGGAGTAGGACTCCCCCTTGGCGCGCCTCTCCCTGGCCGGCCGCCTCCTCCCCTTGCTCCTTTATATACGGGGCAGGGGGCACCCCATAGGGACAACAATTGATCTATTGATCTTTTAGCCGTGTGCGGTGCCCCCCTCCACCATAGTCCACCTCGATAATACTGTAGCGGTCCTTAGGCGAAGCCCTGCGTCGGTAGAACATCATCATCGTCACCATGCCGTCATGCTGACGAAACTCTCCCTCAACACTCGGCTGGATAGGAGTTTGAGGGACGTCATCGGGCTGAACGTGTGCTGAACTCGGAGGTGCTGTGCGTTCGGTACTTGATCGGTCGGATCGTGAAGACGTACGACTACATCAACCGCGTTGTGCTAACGCTTCCGCTTTAGGTCTACGAGGGTACGTGGACAACACTCTCCCCTCTCGTTGCTATGCATCACCATGATCTTGCGTGTGCGTAGGAATTTTTTTGAAATTACTACGTTCCCCAACAGTGGCATCCGAGCCTGGTTTTATGCGTAGATGTCATATGCACGAGTAGAACACAAGTGAGTTGTGGGCGATATAAGTCATACTGCTTACCAGCATGTCATACTTTGGTTCGGCGGTATTGTTGGATGAAGCGGCCCGGACCGACATTACGCGTACGCTTACGCGAGAATGGTTCTACCGATGTGCTTTGCACACAAGTGGCTGGCGGGTGTCAGTTTCTCCAACTTTAGTTGAACCGAGTGTGGCTACGCCCGGTCCTTGAGAAGGTTAAAACAACACCAACTTGACAAACTATCGTTGTGGTTTTGACGGGTAGGTAAGAACGGTTCTTGCTAAGCCCGTACCAGCCACGTAAAAATTGCAACAACAAAGTAGAGGACGTCTAACTTGTTTTTGCAGGGCATGTTGTGATGTGATATGGACAAGACATGATGCTAAATTTTATTGTATGAGATGATCATGTTTTGTAACCGAGTTATCGGCAACTGGCAGGAGCCATATGGTTTTCGCTTTATTGTATGCAATGCAATCGCCCTGTAATGCTTTACTTTATCACTAAGCGGTAGCGATAGTCGTGGAAGCATAAGATTGGCGAGACGACAACGATGCTACGATGGAGATCAAGGTGTCGCGCCGGTGACGATGGTGATCATGACGGTGCTTCGGAGATGGAGATCACAAGCACAAAATGATGATGGTCATATCATATCACTTATATTGATTGCATGTGATGTTTATCTTTTATGCATCTTATCTTGCTTTGATTGACGGTAGCATTATAAGATGATCCCTAACTAAATTATCAAAGTATAAGTGTTCTCCCTGAGTATGCACCGTTGTGAAAGTTCTTCGTGCTGAGACACCATGTGATGATCGGGTGTGATAGGCTCTACGTTCAAATACAACGGGTGCAAAAGAGTTGCACACGTGGAATACTCAGGTTAAACTTACGAGCCTAGCATATAACATATATGGCCTCGGAACACGGAGACCGAAAGGTCGAGCGTGAATCATATAGTAGATATGATCAACATAGTGATGTTCACCATTGAAACTACTCCATCTCACGTGATGATCAGACATGGTTTAGTTGATATGGATCACGTGATCACTTAGAGGATTAGAGGGATGTCTATCTAAGTGGGAGTTCTTAAGTAATATGATTAATTGAACTTAAATTTATCATGAACTTAGTCCGGGTAGTATTAGCATATCTATTTTGTAGATCAATAGCTCGCGTTTAGCTCCCCTGTTTTATTTTTGATATGTTCCTAGAGAAAACTAAGTTGAAAGATGTTAGTAGCAATGATGCGGATTGGATCCGTGATCTGAGGTTTATCCTCATTGCTGCACAGAAGAATTATGTCCTTGATGCACTGCTAGCTGACAAACCTATTGCAGGAGCAGATGCAGATGTTATGAACGTTTGGCTAAGCTCAATATGATGACTACTTGATAGTTTAGTGCACCATGCTTAAACGGCTTAGAATCGGGACTTCAAAGACGTTTTGAACATCATGGACCATATGAGATGTTCCAGGAGTTGAAGTTAATATTTCAAGCAAATACCCGAGTTGAGAGATATGAAGTCTCCAACAAGTTCTATAGCTAAAAGATGGAGGGGAATAGCTCAAGAAGTGAGCATGTGCTCAGATTGTCTGGGTACTACAATCACTTGAATCAAGTGGGAGTTAATCTTCCAGATAAAATAGTGATTGACAGAATTCTCTAGTCACCATCACCAAGTTAGTAGAACTTCGTGATGAACTATAATATGCAAGGGATAACGGAAACGGTTCCCAAGCTCTTCGTGATGCTGAAATCGACGAAGGTAGAAATCAAGAAAAGCATCAAGTGTTGATGGTAAACAAAACCACTAGTTTCAAGTAAAGGGACAAAGGGAAGAAAGGGGAACTTAAAGAAGAACGGCAAGCAAGTTGCTGCCCAAGTGAAAAAACCCAAGTCTGGACCTAAGCCTGAAACTGAGTGCTTCTACTACAAAGGGACTGGTCACTGGAAGCGGAACTACCCCAAGTAATTGGCAGATAAGAATGATGGCAAAGTGAACATAGGTATATTTGATATACATGTTATTGATGTGTACTTTACTAGTGTTTATAGCAACCCCTCAGTATTTGATACTAGTTCAGTTGCTAAGAATAGTAACTCGAAACGGGAGTTGCAGAATGAGCAGAGACTAGTTAAGGGTGAAGTGACTATGTGTATTGGAAATGGTTCCAAGATTGATATGATCATCATCGCACACTCCCTATACTTTCGGGATTAGTGTTAAACCTAAAATAAATGTTATTTAGTGTTTGCGTTGAGCATGAATATGATTGGATCATGTTTATTGCAATACGGTTATTCATGTAAGTTAGAGAATAATTGTTGTTCTGTTTACATGAATAAAACCTTCTATGGTCATACACCCAATGAAAATGGTTTGTTGGATTTCGATCGTGGTGATACACATTTTCATAATATTGAAGCCAAAAGATGCAAAGTTAATAATGATAGTGCAACTTATTTGTGGCACTGCCGTTTAGGTCATATTGGTGTAAAGCGCATGAAGAAAATCCATGCTGATGGGCTTTTGGAATCACTTGATTATGAATCAGTTGATGCTTGCGAACCATGCCTCATGGGCAAGATGACTAAGACTCCGTTCTCTGAAACAATGGAGCGAGCAACAGATTTGTTGGAAATCATACATACTGATGTATGTGGTCCGATGAATATTGAGGCTCGCGGCAGGTATCATTATTTTCTTACCTTCACAGATGATTTAAGAAGATATGGATATATCTACTTAATGAAACATAAGTCTGAAACATTTGAAAAGTTCAAAGAATTTCAGAGTGAAGTTGAAAATCATCATAACAAGAAAATAAAGTTTCTAAGATCTGATCATGGAGGAGAATATTTGAGTTATGAGTTTGGTCTTCATTTGAAACAATGCGGAATAGTTTCACAACTCACGCCACCCGGAACACCACATCGTAATGGTGTGTCCGAACGTCGTAATCGTACTTTACTGGAATGGTGCGATCTATGATGTCTCTTACTGATTTACCGCTATCGTTTTGGGGTTATGCTTTAGAGACAGCCGCATTCACGTTAAATAGGGCACCATCGAAATCCTTTGAGACGACGCCTTATGAACTATGGTTTGGTAAGAAACCAAAGTTGTCATTTCTGAAAGTTTGGGGCTGCGATGCTGATGTGAAAAAGCTTCAACCTGATAAGCTCGAACCCAAATCAGAGAAATGTGTCTTCATAGGATACCCAAAGGAGACTGCTGGGTACACCTTCTATAACAGATCCGAAGGCAAGACTTCTGTTGCTAAATTCGGAGTTTTTCTAGAGAAGGAGTTTCTCTCGAAAGAAGTGAGTGGGAGGAAAGTAGAACTTTATGAGGTAACTGTACCTGCTCCCTTATTGGAAAGTAGTTCATCATAGAAACCGGTTTCTGCGACACCTACACCAATTAGTGAGGAAGTTAATGATGATGATCATGAAACTTTAGATCAAGTTGTTACTAAACCTCGTAGGTCAACCAGAGTAAGATCCACGCCAGAGTGGTACGGTAATACTATTCTCGAAGTTATGTTACTAGACCATGACGAACCTATGAACTATGAAGAAGCGATGGTGAGCCCAGATTCCGCAAAATGGCTTGAGACCATGAAATCTGAGATGGGATCCATGTATGAGAACAAAGTGTGGACTTTGGTTGAGTTGCCCATTGATCGGCAAGAAATTGAGAATAAATGGATCTTCAAGAAGAAGACTTATGCTGACGGTAATGTTACTGTCTATAAAGCTCGACTTGTTGCAAAAGGTTTTCGACAAGTTCAAGGGATTAACTACGATGAGACCTTCTCACCCGTAGCGATGCTTAAGTGTAGGATCGAAAGTATGTCTAGAGGGGGGGGGGTGATTAGACTACTTGACAAAATAAAAACTTAACCTTTTCCCAATTTTAGTTCTTGGTAGATTTTAGCTATTTTAGGACAAGTCAAGCAATCATCACACAATTCAAGCAAGCATGCAAAGAGTATATTGGCAGCAGAAAGTAAAGCATGCAACTTGCAAGAATGTAAAGGGAAGGGTTTGGAGAAATCAAACGCAATTGGAGACACAGATGTTTTTCCCGTGGTTCGGATAGGTGGTGCTATCCTACATCCACGTTGATGGAGACTTCAACCCACGAAGGGTAACGGTTGCGCGAGTCCACACAGGGCTCCACCCAATGGTAACGGTTGTGCGAGTCCACACAGGGCTCCACCCACGAAGGATCCACGAAGAAGCAACCACCCACAAAGGGTCCACGAAGAAGCAACCTTGTCTATCCCACCATGGCCATCGCCCACACAGGACTTGCCTCACTAGCGGTAGATCTTCACGAAGTAGGCGATCTCCTTGCCCTTACAAACTCCTTGGTTCAACTCCACTATCTTGTCGGAGGCTCCCAAGTGACACCTAGCCAATCTAGGAGACACCACTCTCCAAGAAGTAACAAATGGTGTGTAGGTAATGAACTCCTTGCTCTTGTGCTTCAAATGATAGTCTCCCCAACACTCAACTCTCTCTCATAGGATTTGGATTTAGTGGAAATAAGATTTGAGTGGAAAGCAACTTGGGAAGGCTAGAGATCAAGATTCATATGGTAGGAATGGAATATCTTGGTCTCAACACATGAGTAGGTGGTTCTCTCTCAGAACATATGAGTTGGAATGGTGTGTGTGTTCTAATGGCTCTCTCCTCGAATGAAGAGGAGGTGGAGGGGTATATATAGCCTCCACACAAAATCCAACCGTTACACACAGTTTTCCAATCTCGGTGGGACCGAATCAACAAACTCGGTCGGACCGAAAAGGTAAACCTAGTGACCGTTAGAGATTTTCGGTGGGACTGACATGCAACTCGGTAGGACCGATATGGTTAGGGTTTGGGCATAACGTAATCTCGGTGAGACCGATTACACAAACTCGGTGAGACCGATTTTGGTAATTAGCTAACCAGAGAGTTGGTCAGGCAAACTCGGTGGGACCGATTTGTTCTTTCGGTGAGACCGAAAAGTTACAAAAAGGAAACACTGAATTTACATTGCAATCTCGGTGGGATCGATTCGCTCTTTCGGTGAGACCGAAAAGTTACGAAAGGGAAACAGAGAGTTTGCAATCCCATCTCGGTGAGACTAAGATCCCTATCGGTAGAACCGATTTGCTAGCGTTTGGCAGTGGCTTATGACAAGTGAAACTCGGTGGCGCCGGATAGAAAGAATCGGTAGGACCGAGTTTGGCTTACGGTTTAGGTCATATGTGGATATGGGAAAGTAGTTGAGGGTTTTGGAGCATATCACTAAGCACATGAAGCAAGAGGCTCATTAAGCAACACCTCATCCCTCCTTGATAGTATTGGCTTTTCCTAAAGACTCAATGTGATCTTGGATCACTAAAATATAAAATAAATATAAAATGAAGAGTCTTGAGCTTTTGAGATTGAGACAATCCTTTGTCCTTAGCATTTTGAGGGTTCCACTTTCACATCCATGCCATGCCAATCATTGAGCTTTCCTGAAATAGTCATCTTGGAATAGCATTAGCTCAATGAGCTATATGTTGTTATGAATTACCAAAACCACCTAGGGATAGTTGCACTTTCAATCTCCCCCTTTTTGGTAATTGATGACAACATATAGATCAAAGCTTCGACAAATGATAATAAGCATGAAATATATCGTCGCTTTGAGAAGTATGTGACAAGTAAGAGCTCCCCCTAAATTTGTGCATATTTAAAATTTGCTTTGGACTGCAAATGCACAAAGAGTTAGAGTCATGGGTTACTCTTCCATGTCACATACATCTTGGTGGAGCGCTTAAAATGATAAGAATGAAATACATGCACTCATCACCAAGAATAGTGAATGATCACATAAGATAGATAAGATAATAGCATTAAGCAAACATTAAGTGTAGCTTATGATCAAACACATGATCATCAATGTCTCACAAGCATAGTATCTCAAGCACTCAAAAGCAAACAAGTTTTTGAAAAAAAACACCAAATAAAGCAAGAGAGAAAAGCAACACTCTCTCTCTCTCTCTCGAAGCCTATGATCTATACATCTTCTCCCCCTTTGGCAACAAGTTACCAAAAAGTTCCTAGAAAATGCATAGCATTAGATCGACGCTCAGGCTTGATCTTCAGGTGGTGGTGGAGTCCGGATCACTCCAAGGACGAAGGCTTCGGTAGATGCTGAAGTAGACGCTGGAGTTGGAGCTGAAGTAGATGCTGGAGCTGGTGGAACTGAGGCTGTGGCTGGTGCTGAGGTGGTGGCTCTTGTGTCAGCAACTGGCACGGCAGACGACCTCGGACCTCTTGGCACTCTGGCAAAGGCATGAGTAGTAGTCTTGCCTCTTCTCTCCTGCATGTCCTCCTGGAGCTGCTCCACTGCAGACTGAACTTCCGTTACTTTGACATCCAAGTCATAGAACTTCTGTTCCATGATTCTCTCTAGGCTCTGCTGATTTTGAGTGAGGGTGGCCAGACTTCGCTCAATCCTTAGCGTGGATGCAATCAAGTAACCAAGCTGCTCTTGTTTGGTCTTCAAGAAATATTCAGATACCTCCTCTTGAGTAGGCAATCTTGGCAGCTTTCTCCTTCCTCGCCTTCTCCTTCTTCGCGTATGCTTGGGCAGATGATGGCTCGTTCTCAGTCATGACAACTTGATTGTCCTCAAAATCTGGACGGATGGGCAGGTGTTCCTTGTCCAATAAGTATATGCCCGTGCCCATCTTGGAGTTGATGAGCTCCTGAATTTGAGGGGCATATCCGCAAGCTCCTCTTCTGATCTGCTGCAGTCCTCTTGATGTTTCCACTATGAGGCTCATCACCTTAAACTTCTGAGGCACATCAAACACATGTAGCAAGTTGATAGCATGGCCTCTGATCATCTTGTGATCTCCAGACTTGGGCAATAAGGTGTGCCTTAGTATCCAATTGATCGTAGGCAGACCTGACAGATAATGCACTGAGCCAAACTTGAAGTGTCAAGTGCTTCATTTGGGATCTCCTTGTACATATTGGACATGAGTTGTGGTCCATCTTTCTTCTTGGCATAGATATCCAAGTCATCATCTTGCTCCTCTGGGGCATTAATGATCTGTGCCCACTCAGCAACTGTGGATTGGTACCTTGTACCCTCAGACATCCATGTGATCCTCCCATCTGGATAAAAGTGAGCTGTGGAGTAGAACTGCATGATAGTCCTCGTTCCACTTTGTGAGCTTCTGCCCAACAAAGTCAGCTACTCCACAAGCTATGAAGCTGTCTTGCACTCCAGTATGTCCAATCAACCCATCTATCACAGACAATGGGCTTCTTATCTAGCAGCACCAGTCTCATAGAAATCCTGCTGCTCCTTGGTGTGAAACCTGTAGTCCACGGCTGTCCTTCTCCTTGAAGCATACGGGTCTGCTTCTCTCCACTTCCTCAGCCTGAATCTCTCCTGAGCTTCATATCCTCAGCCACAGGATGATGCATCGTTGTGGACTAGCAGAATTCAAAATTTTCCTACGTGTCACCAAGATCTATCTATGGAGAGACCAGCAACGAGGGGAAGGAGAGTGCATCTACATACCCTTGTAGATCGCTAAGCGGAAGCGTTCAAGTGAACGGGGTTGATGGAGTCGTACTCGTCGTGATTCAAATCACCGATGATCAAGTGCCGAACGCACGACACCTCCGCGTTCAACACACGTACAGCCCGGTGACGTCTCCCACGCCTTGATCCAGCAAGGAGAGAGGGAGAGGTTGAGGAAGACTCCATCCAGCAGCAGCACAACAGCGTGGTGGTGATGGAGGAGCGTGGCAATCCTGCAGGGCTTCGCCAAGCACCACAGAAGAGGAGGGAGAGAGAGATGCAGGGCTGCACCAACAAGAGATCGAATTGCGTGTCTTATGGGCAGCCCTAGGCCTCATATATATAGGGAAGGGGAGGGGCTGCGCCCCCTCTAGGGTTCCCACCCCCTAGGGGGGCGGCAGCCCTAGATGGGCATCAAGGATGGCAGCCAAGAGGGGGAGAGGAGAGGGAGGCGCACCAATATGGGCCTTAAGGCCCATATCCCTTAGGGTTTGCCCCCTTTCCACCTCTTAGGCGCCATGGGCCCTTGTGGGAGGCGCACCAGCCCACTAAAGGGCTGGTCCCTCACCACTCTTAGCTCACGCAAGCCTCCGGGGTTGGTAGCCCCACTTGGTGGACCCCCGGGACCCTCCCGGTGGTCCCGGTACATTACCGATAAACCCCGAAACTCTTCCGGTGACCAAAACAGGACTTCCCATATATAAATCTTTACCTCCGGACCATTCCGGAACTCCTCGTGACGTCCAGGATCTCATCCGGGACTCTGAACAACATTCGGTAACCACATACAAGCTTCCTTTATAACCCTAGTGTCATCGAACCTTAAGTGTGTAGACCCTACGGGTTCGGGAGACATGCAGACATGACCGAGACGTTCTCCGGTCAATAACCAACAGCGGGATCTGGATACCCATGTTGGCACCCACATGTTCCACGATGATCTCATCGGATGAACCACGATTTCAAGGACTTAATCAATCCCGTATACAATTCCCTTTGTCTATCGGTACGACACTTGCCCGAGATTCGATCGTCGGTATCCCGATACCTTGTTCAATCTCGTTACCGGCAAGTCTCTTTACTCGTTCCGTAACACAGCATCCCGTGATCAACTCCTTGGTCACATTGCGCATATGATGATGTCCTACCGAGTGGGCCCAGAGATACCTCTTCGTTTACACGGAGTGACAAATCCCAGTCTCGATTCGTGCCAACCCAACAGACACTTTCGGAGATACCTGTAGTGCACCTTTATAGTCACCCAGTTACTTGTGACGTTTGGTACACCCAAAGCACTCCTACGGTATCCGGGAGTTGCACAATCTCATGGTCTAAGGAAATGATACTTGACATTAGAAAAGCTTTAGCATACGAACTACACGATCCAGTGCTATGCTTAGGATTGGGTCTTGTTCATCACATCATTCTCCTAATGATGTGATCCCGTTATCAACGACATCCAATGTCCATGGTTAGAAAACCATAACCATCTATTGATCAACGAGCTAGTCAACTAGAGGCTCACTAGGGACATGGTGTTGTCTATGTATCCACACATGTATCTGAGTTTCCTATCAATACAATTATAGCATGGATAATAAACGATTATCATGAACAAGGAAATATAATAATAATCAATTTATTATTGCCTCTAGGGCATATTTCCAACAGTCTCCCACTTGCACTAGAGTCAATAATCTAGTTCACATCGCCATGTGATTAACACTCACAGGTCACATCGCCATGTGACTAACACCCAAGAGTTTACTAGAGTCAGTAGTCTAGCTCACATCACTATGTGATTAACACTCAATGAGTTCTTAGTTTGATCATGTTGCTTGTGAGAGAGGTTTTAGTCAACGGGTCTGAACCTTTCAGATCCGTGTGTGCTTTACAAATCTCTATGTCATCTCCTAGATGTAGCTACCACATTCTATTTGGAGCTATTCCAAATAACTGTTCTACTTGGAGCTATTCTAAATTGTTGCTCCATTATACGTATCCGGTATCTCTACTCAGAGCTATCCGGATAGGTGTTAAGCTTGCATCGACGTAACCCTTTACGACGAACTCTTTTACCACCTCCATAATCGAGAAAATTCCTTAGTCCACTAGTTACTAAGGATAACTTTGACTGCTGTCCTGTGATCCATTCTTGGATCACTCTTGTACCCCTTGACTGACTCATGGCAAGGCACACTTCAGGTGCGGCACACAGCATAGCATACTGTAGAGCCTATGTCTTAAGCATAGGGGACGACCTTCGTCCTTTCTCTCTATTCTGCCGTGGTCGAGCTTTAAGTCTTAACTTCATACCTTACAACTCAGGCAAGAACTCCTTCTTTGACTGATCCATCTTGAACAACTTCAAGATCATGTCAAGGTATGTGCTCATTTTAAAGCACCATTAAGCGTTTTGATCTATCCTTATAGATCTTGATGCTCAATGCTCAAGTAGCTTAATCCAGGTTTTCCATTGAAAACACTTTCCAAATAACCCTATATGCTTTCTAGAAATTCTACGTCATTTCCAATCAACAATATGTTAAAACATATACTCATCAGAAATTCTATAGTGCTCCCACTCACTTCTTTGGAAATACAAGTTTCTCATAAACTTTGTATAAACCCAAAATCTTTGATCATCTCATCAAAGTGTACATTCCAACTCCGAGATGCTCACTCCAGTCCTCAGAAGGATTGCTGGAGCTTTGCATCCTTATTAGCATCTTTTCAGGATTGACAAAATCTTTCGGTTGTATCACATACAACCTTTCCTCAAGAAAATCGTCGAGGAAACAATGTTTTGACATCCTATCTGCAAGATTTCATAAATAATGCAGTGACTGCTAATATAATTCCAACAGACTCTTAGCATCGCTACGAGTGAGAAAATCTCACCGTAGTCAACTCCTTGAACTTGTCAGAAAACATCTTAACGACAAGTCGAGCTTTCTTAATGGTGACATTTACCATCATTGTCCGTCTTCCTTTTAAAATCCATCTACACTCAACAGCCTTACGACCATCAAGTAGTTCTTCCAAAGTCTACACTTTGTTTCATACATGGATCCTCTCTCGGATTATATGGCCTCAAGCCATTTATCGGAATCCAGGCCCACCATCGCTTCTCCATAGCTCGTAGGTTCATTGTTGTCTAGCAACATGACTTCCAAGACAGGATTACGTACCACTCTGAAGTAGTACGCATCCTTGTCATCCCACGAGGTTTGGGAGTGACTTGATCCGAAGTCTCATGATCAATATCATAAACTTCCACTTCAATTGGTGTAGGTGCCACAGGAACAACTCTTTGTGCCCTGCTATACACTAGTTGAAGTGACGGTTCAATAACCTCATCAAGTCTCCACCATCCTCCCACTCAATTCTTTCGAGAGAAACTTTTCCTCGAGAAAGGACCCGATTCTAGAAACAATCCTTTATTGCTTTCGGATCTGAGACAGGAGGTATACCCAACTGTTTTTGGGTTGTCCTATGAAGATGCATTTATCCGCTTTGGGTTCGAGCTTATCGGCCTGAAACTTTTCCACATAAGCGTCGCAGCCCCAAACTTTTAAGAAATGACAACTTAGGTTTCTCTAAACCATAGTTCATACGGTGTCATATCATCGGAATTACGTGGTGCCCTATTTAAAGTGAATGTGGTTGTCTCTAATGCTTAACCCATAAACTATTGTGGTAATTCGACAAGAGACATCATGGTATGCATCATATCCAATAGGGTGCAGTTATGATGTTCGGACACACCATCACACTATGGTGTTCCAGGCTGTATTAGTTGTGAAACGATTTCCACAATGTCTTAATTTTGTGCCAAACTCGTAATTCAGATATTCATCTCTATGATCATATCATAGATCTTTTATCCTCTTGTCACGACGATCTTTCAACTTCACACTGAAATTACTTGAACCTTTCAATAATTCAGACTCGTGATTCATCAAGTAAATGTACTCAACATCTACTCAAATCATCTGTGAAGAAAGAACATAACGATATCCACTACATGCCTCAGCACCCATTGGACTGCACACATCAAAATGTATTAGTTCCATTTTACTGAAACCGAGGCTTTCAGTCATCTTGCCCATGTGGTATGATTTGCATGCCTCAAGTGATTCAAAATCAAGTGAGTCCAAACGGTCCATTTGCATGGAGTTTCTTCATGCATACACACCAATAGACATGGTTCGCATGTCTCAAACTTTTCAAAAATGAGTGAGTCCAAAGATCCATCAACATGGAGCTTCTTCATGCGTTTTATACCGATATGACTTATGTGGCAGTGCCACAAGTAGGTGGTACTATCATTACTATCTTTTGGCATGAACATGTGTATCACTACGATCGAGATTCAATGAACCATTCATTTTAGGTGCAAGACCATTGAAGGTATTATTCAAATAAACAGAGTAACCATTATTCTCCTTAAATGAATAACCGTATTGCGATAGACATAATCCAATCATGTCTATGCTCAACACAAACACCAATCTCGATGGTAGAAGGAGCGTACGATATTTGATTATATCAACATTGGAAACACTTCCAACACATATCATCAGCTCACCTTTAGCTAGTCTCCGTTTATTCCGTAGCTTTTATTTCGAGTTACTAACACTTAGCAACCGAACCGGTATCTAATACCCTGGTGCTACTAGGAGTACTAGTAAAGTACACATCAACACAATGTATATCCAATATACTTCTATCGACCTTGCCAGCCTTCTAATCTACCAAGTATCTAGGGTAATTCTGCTCTAGTGGTTGTTCCCCTTATTACAGAAGCACTTAGTCTCGGGTTTGGGTTCAACCTTGGGTTTCTTCACCAGAGCAGCAGCTGAATTGCCGTGTCATGAAGTATCCCTTCTTGCCCTTGCCCTTCTTTAAACTAGTGGTTTCACTAACCATCAACGATTGATGCTCCTTCTTGATTTCTACTTTCGCGGTGTCAAACATCGCGAATATCTCAAGGATCATCATATATGTCCCTGATACATTATAGTTCATCACGAAGCTCTAGCAACTTGGTGGTAATGACTTCGGAGAAACATCACTATCTTATCTGGAAGATCAACTCCCACTTGATTCAAATCATTGTTGTACTTAGACAATCTTAGCACAAGCTCAACAATTGAGCTTTTCTCCTTAGTTTGTAGGCTAAGAAAATCGTCGGAGGTCTTATACCTCTTGACGTGGGCACGAGCCTGAAATCCCAATTTCAGCCCTCAAAACATCTCATATGTTTCGCGACGTTTCAAAACGTCTTTGGTGCCTCAATTCTAAACCGTTTAACTGAACTATCACGTAGTTATCAAAATGTGTATGTCAGATGTTCGCAACATCCATAGACGACGTTCGAGGTTCAGCACACTAAGCGGTGCATTAAGGACATAAGCCTTCTATGAAGCAATAAGGACAATCCTCAGTTTACGAACCTAGTCCGCACAATTTCTACTATCAACTTTCAACTAATTTTTCTCTAGGAACATATCTAAACAGTAGAACTAAAGTGCGAGCTACGACATAATTTGCAAAATCCTTTTGACTATGTTCAGGATAATTAAGTTCATCTTATGAACTCCCACTCAGATGGACATCCCTCTAGTCATCTAAGTGATTACATGATCCGAGTCAACTAGGCCATGTCCGATCATCACGTGAGACGGGCTAGTCAACATCGGTGAACATCTTCATGTTGATCGTATCTGCCATACGACTCATGCTCGACCTTTCGGTCTTCTGTGTTCCGAGGCCATGTCTGTACATGCTAGGCTCGTCAAGTTAACCTAAGTGTTTTGCATGTGTTCCGAGGCCATGTCTGTACATGCTAGGCTCGTCAACACCCGTTGTATATGAACGTATGAATCTAACACCCGATCATCACGTGGTGCTTCGAAACTACGAACTGTCGCAACGGTGCACAGTTAGGGGGAACACTTTCTTGAAATTTTAATGAGGGATCATCTTATTTACTACCGTCGTTCTAAGCAAATAAGATGTATAAACATGATAAACATCACATGCAATCAAATAGTGACATGATATGGCCAATATCATATTGCTCCTTTTGATCTCCATCTTCGGGGCTCCATGATCATCATCGTCACCGGCATGACACCATGATCTCCATCATCATGATCTCCATCATCGTGTCTTCATGAAGTTGTCACGTCATCTATTACTTCTACTACTACAGCTAACGGTTAGCAATAAAAGTAAAGTAATTACATGACGTTTAAGTTGACACGCAGGTCATAAATAAATAAAGACAACTCCTATGGCTCCTGCCGGTTGTCATACTCATCGACATGCAAGTCGTGATTCCTATTACAAGAACATGATCAATCTCATACATCACATATATCATTCATCACATCCTTTGGCCATATCACATCACATAGCATACCCTGCAAAAACAAGTTAGACGTCCTCTAATTGTTGTTTGCATGTTTTACGTGGCTGCTATGGGTTTCTAGCAAGAACGTTTCTTACCTACGCAAAGACCACAACGTGATATGCCAATTGCTATTTACCCTTCATAAGGACCCTTTTCATCGAATCCGATCCGACTAAAGTAGGAGAGACAGACACCCGCTAGCCACCTTATGCAACTAGTGCATGTCAGTCGGTGGAACCTGTCTCACGTAAGAGTACGTGTAAGGTCGGTCCGGGCCGCTTCATCCCACGATGCCGCTGAATCAAGATAAGACTAGTAACGGCAAGCATATTGAACAAAATCAACGCCCACAACTACTTTGTGTTCTACTCGTGCATAGAATCTACGCAATAGACCTAGCTCATTGGGGAACGTAGCAGAAATTCAAAATTTTCCTACGTGTCACCAAGATCTATCTATGGAGAGACCAGCAACGAGGGGAAGGAGAGTGCATCTACATACCCTTGTAGATCGCTAAGCGGAAGCGTTCAAGTGAACGGGGTTGATGGAGTCGTACTCGTCGTGATTCAAATCACCGATGACCAAGTGCCGAACGCACGGCACCTCCGCGTTCAACACACGTACAGCCCGGTGACGTCTCCCACGCCTTGATCCAGCAAGGAGAGAGGGAGAGGTTGAGGAAGACTCCATCCAGCAGCAGCACAACGGCGTGGTGGTGATGGAGGAGCGTGGCAATCCTGCAGGGCTTCGCCAAGCACCACAGAAGAGGAGGGAGAGAGAGATGCAGGGCTGCACCAACGAGAGATCGAATCGCGTGTGTTCTGGGCAGCCCAATGCCTCAATATATATAGGGAAGGGGAGGGGCTGCGCCCCCTCTAGGGTTCCCACCCCTAGGGGGGGCGGCAGCCCTAGATGGGGAGGCAAGGGGGCGGCCAAGAGGGGATGGGAGAGGGAGGCGCACCAATATGGGCCCTAAGGCCCATATCCCATTAGGGTTTGCCCCCTCTCCCTCTCTCTCTCTTAGGCGCATGGGCCTTAGTGGGGCTGGTGCCCTTGGCCCATGTAGGCCAAGGAACACTCCCTACAGCCCATGTGGCCCCCCGGGGCTGGTGGCCCCACTTGGTGGACCCCCGGGACCCTCCCGGTGGTCCCGGTACGTTACCGATAAACCCCGAAACTCTTCCGGTGACCAAAACAGGACTTCCCATATATAAATCTTTACCTCCGGACCATTCCGGAACTCCTCGTGACGTTCCGGGATCTCATCCGGGACTCCGAACAACATTCGGTAACCACATATTATAACCCTAGCGTCATCGAACCTTAAGTGTGTAGACCCTACGGGTTCGGGAGACATGCAGACATGACCGAGACGTTCTCCGGTCAATAACCAACAGCGGGATCTGGATACCCATGTTGGCTCCCACATGTTCCACGATGATCTCATCGGATGAACCACGATGTCAAGGACTTAATCAATCCCGTATTCAATTCCCTTTGTCTAGCGGTACGATACTTGCCCGAGATTCGATCGTCGGTATCCTGATACCTTGTTCAATCTCGTTACCGGCAAGTCTCTTTACTCGTTCCGTAACACATCATCCCGTGATCAACTCCTTGATCACATTGTGCACATTCTGATGATGTCCTACCGAGTGGGCCCAGAGATACCTCTTCGTTTACACGGAGTGACAAATCCCAGTCTCGATTCGTGCCAACCCAACAGACACTTTCGGAGATACCTGTAGTGCACCTTTATAGTCACCCAGTTACGTTGTGACGTTTGGTACACCCAAAGCACTCCTACGGTATCCGGGAGTTGCACAATCTCATGGTCTAAGGAAATGATACTTGACATTAGAAAAGCTTTAGCATACGAACTACACGATCTAGTGCTATGCTTAGGATTGGGTCTTGTCCATCACATCATTCTCCTAATGATGTGATCCCGTTATCAACGACATCCAATGTCCATGGTTAGGAAACCATAACCATCTATTGATCAACGAGCTAGTCAACTAGAGGCTCACTAGGGACATGGTGTTGTCTATGTATCCACACATGTATCTGAGTTTCCTATCAATACAATTATAGCATGGATAATAAATGATTATCATGAACAAGGAAATATAATAATAATCAATTTATTATTGCCTCTAGGGCATATTTCCAACAAGGATGAGCATCGTTGTGGTCTGGGATCTTGGGCTTTAGCTTCCTTAGGACATTCTCTTCTCTTCTTCTGCAGCTGTCTCAGGCACTGGGGCCTTGTTCTTTTCAGCAGCTGGGATGCTTCTTGTGTTCCTCTTTGGCTTTTGCTTTGGAGCTGGCTTGGCCTTGGAAGCAGCTCCCCCTGATTTTATGGCATCTCCCATTAGCTTGGGTGCCTTGGGTGCTGGTGCAGCTACTTCTTCTTCTTCTTCTTCTTCTTCTTCTTGTTCTTCTTCTTCTTCCTCTTCCATGATGGAAGCTTTGCCAAGCACTCTAGCCACAGTCTTCTTCACCCTTTCCTTTCTTTTCTTGCTCTCAGCTGCAACTGGCTCTATGGGCTTCTCAGTTGACATTCTGGCCTTTGACATTGGCTGCCTGCCTGCTGGCCTTTTGATTTTCAGGCCTGGCTTAGTGCCTTGAGCTGGCTCAACTCTCTTGGAAGTGGCCTCTTCCTCTGCCACATAGTCTTCATCTTCGGAATCTGAAGTCCTCTTCTTCCTCTGTCTCGTGGCAGCCTTTGGCAAGTTGCTAGGGGTGCTCCTGCTGCCCTCATCTGAAGAACTTGAGGGACTAGTGCCCTCACTCATCACCACTTGCCGTTCTGACAGATTCTGGCTATCGTTTTGATCAGACATGCTGCAAACTCTGACTGCTGACCCTGTGAACAGATTATAAATGAGGTAGAAAGGATGAGCATCACAAAATGCAGAGATTTTTGCAAAAGAATGATCCAAAAACTTAGTTTTAGTTTCCCACTGAAATCATCTCGGATCTACCGATTTTCAAACTCGGTGATACCGAAGCAGTTTTGGAACCTAAACTAGTGAACTCGGTTGGACCGAGTCATAGTTCGGTGGCACCGAGACTGCTAGGGTTTCACAGAGTTCCAAAATCGGTCACACCGATAAGTAATTCTCGGTCAGACCGAGTCTCACTTGTGCAATGGCATAAGCCAAATCGGTGGGACCGAGTTTTTCAACTCGGTGGGTCCGAGATGGTTTCGGCGGAAACCTAAACCTAGAATTTTTGAATCAAAGCTAATCTACGGGCGTATTGACTGGATAGGAGTGTTTCAATCGTGGCAAGAATCATGAAGAACACAATGTGCTAGGAATCAGATTGGAGAATAGCACAAAGATCAAGTCCATACCCTAGTTCGGCGGGGACTTGCTACGGCGGCAACGGCGGGGCAGAATTCCCGTTGACGGCGACGGAGACCAGCTACTGGAGGCGGCTGGCGGCGAGAAGATGATCCGGAGACCACGAGGGCAGAGCAGGCTATCACGCGGGTGAAGGGGTTCGGAGAAATTTCCAAATTTTTGCCCGTGACTATATATAGCCCGACCCTGTCGGTGTGACCGAGTGGAACAACTCGGTGGCACCGAGATTCATAACTGCGTGCAGTTACTGAAACTCGGTGTGACCGAAATGTTCAAATCGGTTGCATCGAGATCGAAAACCTAGATCAACTTAATGATCTCGGTAGGACCGAAAGTGGGGTATCGGTCAGACCGAGAATCATAAAGAGGTTTTGGAAGTTTAAGTCTATGACGAATCGGGGACTCTGAGCGCTCCTCACACAGAGTGGTTCGAATCTGACTTGATCAAATTTTTTGATGCAGCATGAATAGAGTTTGAGACGAGAAAAGCATAGATAGCTAGAGGAGGTTCTTAGGCATTCTTGTCCATCCAATTGGCAAAAGAAGATAAAATCAAACAATCAAAACAACAAGTGGATGTCCTCGAATGAGTAAAATATGCAACCAGCATGCTCACACAATAAGATGGCAAATGAAATATGTGACAAGGCATGCACAACCAATTCTAGCATCTATCAAGCAATTTGTGATGACTAGGTCATCTATATATGAGTATATTGACTTAGGAGTCAAGTGAGAACACTTGATCATAGGTCATACTCATCGTTTAAGCTCAAGTGGGGTTACCACTTTTACATAAAGCATTGTTTTGTTCACATCTTTAGAGTTGCTTTAGCTCAAGTCTTAGAGTAAAGCTCCCCCTAGATGTGATATCCCCCCTAAGAGGGATGAACTAACCTTGGGTTTTGTCGATGATGACTTCATGTAGATGTTGAAGATGTGGATGCTCAATGTTGATGTAGATCACTTGGAGCTATCCATTTGAGTGAATTGCACTTTCAATACCTACATGGGTTAGTCCCATAAGGAACAAACAAGGATATCCATAGACATAGAGTGATGCACCCAAAAGATGATGTCGATGAAAACTTTTAGGTTACCTTGTCCCTTGTCTTACCAACAAGAGGGTTTGTGACTCCTTGAACTAGTGCACGATGTGGAAGTTGATTGCACTTGTTCTTGCCAAAATGATAAGAGTGAGGTATGTTGGCGGAGTCACCCTCAAGAACTCTCTAGTTCTTCTTCTTTTGGATCCACATCATCTTGATGGGAATCCTTGGAGTTGTAGTCGTACTTGATGAAGTGGAACTTGAAGTAGTCTTGGGACTCCACTTGACTAAGGTCTTAGGAGCTTCTTCAAATGCATCAATTTCCTCTTGAAGCTTGTCCTTGCCTTTTTGCTTGTAGTCTTGTGGTGGAAGATCATCTTGAGCTTGTGTCCCCTTGAAAGAAGTATCATACTTCTCTTGTTGAGGAACAAACTTTGTCTTGGGGTATTGATCTTCTTCCCACCCAACTCCATTGGCATTGAACTTTCGTTCAAAACCAACACCTTGATTCTTCCGGTGCATTCCTTGCTTGCGCACAATTTCCTCGAATTGCTTACTCCCGGCAAGGCTTTTGTACACTCCTTTCTCTATAATTCCCTTCAATAAGCTATTTTCTTGCTCAAGTGTAACTTGGCTAAGATAATCATTAGTAGAATCAAGAGAACTACTAGAAGCAACAATATTGGATTTAACATGATCATTGTTACTGCTAGAGGAAGAATCTTTCTTGTTCTTGTTACTAGACTTGACTTGAGGCATGTAAGTGGATAAGAGTAAACGCTTGGCAACGTAAGAAGAACTTTTCTTGCGGAGATCATCATTGATTGCTTTTAAGAACTCATGCTCTTGCTCAAGATTGAGCTTTTCAAAGCGTAATTTCTCATGAGCTCTTCAAAGTTCTTGATGATCTTCGAAGATAGTTTCATGAGCTAACTTAAGAGTGTTTAGTTCTTTAGTTAGAGCCTCAATCTTCTCCTTATCATTGTCATTCGTTTTATCTTGATTAGCATGTTTAATTGACGTTTCATCATAGTATTCATCACTAGAGTTGTCAACAAGCAAATCATCACCTAACAAGTCATCTTCATCACTATTGAAATCAACATACTCGGGGTGTGTTACCTTAGGACCTTTGGCCATGAAGCATCTTCCAATTCCTTCATTTGGTGAGTCAAATATGTCGTAGGAGTTGGTTGACACAAGTGCTAGACCGGCAACACCTTCATCTTGAGTATCTTCGGAGTCGGAGTGATAACTTCTCTCGGAGTGGCTATCGGAGTCGGAGCCGGATACCCATTCACCAACATGAGCTTGATGTCTTCGTCTTGTGTAGCTCCTTGATGATTTTTCCTTCCTTTCCGAATCCTTGCTTCTCCGTGAGTATCTTCGTTCATAACGATCATCTCTACTCCTTCTCTCTCTTGGTGGTGATTCTTTGCTTCTTCTTCTTGGAGAATCTTCTCTTCTCTTGTAGGGAGCCATACACTCATTGGAATAGTGTCCGGGTCTTCCATAATTGTAGCAGTTTCGCTCTCGACTAGAAGATCTTTTGTCATTGTAGGACCTTGACTTGAAGCTTCTATCTTTGCTTCTACTCTTGTAGAACTTGTTGAAGTTCTT